>NC_056522.1:81485638-81565158 GCF_019175285.1 Sceloporus undulatus
TGTTTCAATGATACATGCGTCCTAAGAGTCCAGAAGTGGCACCAAAGTCATGCTCCAAGGACTGGAGTGCAGCTTCGGTGCAGTTTCCAGACTCTTAGGACGCATGCATCATTGAAACACCATACCTCCAAAGTGACTTGAAGCAGCTTTATTTGGGCCTGTCTGTATAGGGCCGGTGGCTGGATCTTTTGTGACTCCAGAGGGAGAGGCAAGGCCTAGTAGGTCTCACGGAGCCTTTGCTGGAGTAGTAACCAGCACTGTACCTCAGAGAGGGTTGTTACTAGTGTGGATGGTGGATGGTGTTGATGTATATATTGTTGTACACAGTGGAACTTCTTCTAAGAATAAAAGCCTCATCTGAGAGAAGTTTACAGTGTCTCTTTGCTCATTCAGAAAGGGAGAGGTGTTTCTCCAGCTCACAAGCTGCTGACTACAGTCACGAAGGTGGAAAATCTGGTGCCAAACATTGATGTGTTGCCTCACACGCTGCGCAACAGCAAAAGCATTTTAACAAAGCACACGCGCACACAGCTAAATATGGTGCCTTACATGATAACCACAAGGGGGTAGTCAAGTTAATCTGTTGCAACAAAGAACATAAGATGCAAAAAACAAGAAAAAAACACCTCCAAATAATTTTGTAGAACAGATTTATCATTACATAAGTTTCTATAAGCTAGAGCTATATTCCATCTGACCCATAAAATGTTGTTCTCAATTGGACAAAGGGCCATGAAATACAAGACATATACTCCAGTGTTTTTATGCACAGCTCAAATGTATTCAAGATAAGCAGACTGACAATTCACAACAGCAATAGTAGTCATCAACCAAAATTTTTCTAACTATGCCTTGGGATTCTATGGTTTGCCATGTAGGGCAACCCTGACCATTGTATGTGTACTGATTTACAACTAAAGTAATCATATCTCATCACGGGAAAGTTTTTGATAACATACTTTTGAATATATCAGAATATTGGGCTGTACATTCCTTTTAGTTCTCTTAGCATAACTTGAACATCAGGCTCTTTTGTGTAGTATTCCCAAAATCTCAGTAAGCTTAAAGCTATGTTCTTTAATATCATCCAGGGATACTTACATATGTCTCTTTTAGTGTTGTTTTTAAGATGTCTGTTTTACAATACTGATCTTGGGGGCAATTAATAATTATACACGGCATATTTTATTTTCAGATAATCATCAAAATATTGTACTTCTGAAAAAGTTCTAATACTGTACTTTAAAATGGTTACTTAGTATACCTCCCTCTCTCATTTTGCTTATATAGAAACTTAGTAACTCTTATAATGGCTAAATAGATTTTTAAAAAGCAAAGAAGCACCTAATAAATAAACTTCCACTCACTTAGTGCAAAGATACATCTCTAGAAGATTTGAAAAGGTGTAAACCATTAGTATGCTTCAGATATCTGATTGCTCTCACTCCTGGGAAAGGTTTTCCAAAAGTCTGTGTTGCAAGCAAGCACAGCTAAATAGTTCACTAGTTGTTCCATTTCCTTCACACATTGTATATAAAAATCCTGGCACAAATGTTCCTGTTAAATTCAAAGCAGATGAATTAGTAATATGGGTTAGAAACAAATGGCTACAAACAAACCGTACTTTTATTAGCTAATCCTAATGGCCTGTCAAACATTAAACTAAATTATCCTTCCTTTTGCTCTTCGGTTATGTGGACAGTTTGACCTAGACAGATTTGAATGTGTGTCAAATTTTTAAGTACCCAATTAAAATATTACATATGCTAGTGGTCTTAATACTTTTACTTAGTTCATTATAAGGCAGCATCTTGCTTTAAAAAAATAATTCAGACAGTTTAGTTATCTGGAGAAAAAAGATATTTAAACGGATTCAGAAGATTCAGAAGAAATATTGGAAAAATAGGGAGCAGCAGCTACTAATGTCTGGCTCATGTTACATATATTTCCAAACAAAGGCTACATTCCAAGACAGCCATAGTATTCTAAGTGACAGAATCCTCTGTATGCACCTCAGAGTGCTTTGAATGTTTTTATTACTGGCAGAACAGGTGAACTACTTTTCCATTTCAGAAGTTTATTTGCTCAGTCAGGTATCTAGCTGTAACAAAAACACACACAAAAAAAGACTAAGTGTCTTGGTATCTTTGTAGCACACCCACAGATGTGGCTGCCTAGAATTAAATGACATCATAACTTTAGTTCATAGCTACTTTTGTGATAGCATGGAGAAGCATGGAGTATAAACATGCTCTATCAGTGATATAAGCCCTCTTCAGGCATTCATGGATGTAAATTGTATAGAATTGGTCCTCCATCTTTGTGGTTTTAACTTTTGCGGATTGATTAATAAGTTATCTCTGGGAATCTCTGGGAAACCTGTCCAGCACAATTCTGCCAGAAGATGACCCTTGAGTCACACCGCAGGAGCTAGAGATTCCTAAAGAAAATACTTCTCTATATATTTTAGGTCCTCCAGTGTAACTCTATGGTCAATCTCTGCTGCATGATGGCCATAGAGATGTTGCTGGAGGACATAGTGATTCCAAGAGAGGTGTGTCTCACGTTTAAAAAAGAGTAGGTTTTTTATTTGAATTTTTCCACTTTCATGGGGGTTCTGTACTCCTAACCCCAGAGAATTTTGAAGGCTTACTGTATATAGGGACAGTGGAAATGAGATGAGAACACCAGCTTTGCTCTCACTGTTCCTACTACTTCCTAAATATGTATTTTGGAGGGGCAGAGTGTAGACGTGAACCTGCCTTGCTGAACATCCCTCCCAGATGTTTTAGAGCTCTGGAAAATCCTAAAATCTCAGAGAGAGCTTGTGGTGACAGATGAGGTTCTCCTTTGCAGTCACCCTCTACTTGTAGAGATCAACAACAAAATACATGTTCATCTCCACTCATCCTCGCTTGTAAAGCTTACATTTGAGGACAATGCCAGAATAGGGGTATATAAATACCAATTTCCATTACTGTACTAACATTTTTTGTGACACTGCTACCACAAGTGTAGAAACTATCTCTGAGTACATCCACTCTGTGCCAGGTTTGGAGCTTATGAATAGTCTGCAGTATTCTGTTTGTGAGAAGGGTCTCTCTTGCCATCTCCTCCTACTGTGGGATCCAGATCCTAAAAAGCTGATTTTGTTAGGAATCAACTTAAAAATAATATGGGCAATGTCATGGTGCTGTATGAAGATGGAGGAGGGAGGCAATTCTTCTCACAAGCTCTCTTCTTGCACTTGTTGCATCCAAGCCCATATTTTACCTCAGAAAAACATAGGCAAGAAATGATTGACTGCTCAAATGGATTTTAAAAAGAAAATTCTTTAAGTCAGTATCTGTACTTTAATTTTTTTAAAAAAGTGGAATTTCTTTTGCTCATGTTTCACATCAAAGACAATATGTGTGCATGTGCACATGTGTGTGTGTGTGCCTAGTCTCTTTGCCGATTATCAAGGAGTTAGGGGAACATGGAGCTTCGATTTTATTTTAGCAGTTTCATATTAATTTCAAATCATGCTAGGTTTTTTTCTGCTATTTTAATTTCTGTTCCATCTTAGCTAGGAACTTTAACTGGTAAAAACTTTGAGATAAATGCTTCCTGCGCTCCAAATTTCAGTCAATTTTTGTCTCAATCTTTTCCTGGGTACAGACTGTATTCTAAGATTATATTGAAAGGCATCTTCTATTGCAGGATTCAAGGAAAAGGACAATAGCAATACTATTCCTTCGAACAATATTCTGAAACTTGCAATAAGCAACATAATAGTCCCACATAATTCCAACAAAGGTAAAATTACTCCTAACTAAAAAAACAAACACCCCATTATATCCATGTTTACCTGGAAATAGGTCTTTAAAAAAACAATTACACTTATATTTAATTGAAAATAAATCCCACTAATGTAATAGTTTACCCTTTACAACAGGTAATGAATGACATTCTAACGGGAGATGTGCCACCGTCTTGGAGGGAGGCAGAGATTATCCTAATCCCGAAAGAAGGCAAAGATGGCCAAGATCCCTCTAATTACAGGCCGATTTCTCTTCTGAAGGTCGATTACAAACTCTTTGCAAACATTTTGGCTAACCAACTTAAAAAATGCTTGGTAGATTTGATTGATAAGGACCAAAGAGATTTTTTACCTAACAGATATATGAGAGATAACTCGAGGGTAGTAATCGACATTTTAGAATATTTTGAAAAACATAATGATAGAAAATTAGGTCTTCTTTTTATAGATTTTGAAAAGGCCTTCGACTCAGTGAATTGGGACACTCTATTGGATATTCTGAACAAGATTAATATTGGACCAAATTTTTACAATTGGATACAAAAAATCTATAATAAACAAAAAGCAAAATTAAGAATCAACAGAGAGAAGACTGATGACATTATAATCGGTAGAGGGACGCACCAAGGTTGCCCACTCTCTCCATTACTTTTTTTGTTGATAATGGAGCCTCTAATAAGAAAAAGAAAAATGGATGTTGATTTTAAAGGGATCAGGATAAAAAACAACAATTACAAAATTAGGGCATTTGCTGACGATGTAGTTATTATGATTGAGAACCCAAAAGAGAATATGGCAAAAATACTTGAGTTATTGAATATGTTTGGGGAGGTGACAGGATGTAAAATCAACAGAAATAAATCCGCTATCCTGACAAAGAATCTAAAACCCACTGAAGATAAAGAATTAGAAATTGAATCTGGTATGAAAATAGAGAAGAAAATAAAATATTTGGGAATAGTACTTTCAAAAAAGAACACTGAACTATTTGAAAATAACTATAAGAAAGCGTGGAGTGCTATCAGAAATGATTTGATTAATTGGAACAAATTAAATTTATCTCTATTGGGAAGAATCTCTTTAATTAAAATGAATGTTTTGCCAAGGCTACTTTTTCTCTTCCAAATGATCCCAATTATCCACTCAGACAAAATTTTCAAGGAATGGCATAGAGACATATCCTACTTTATTTGGAGAGGTAGAAAGGCAAGAGTGAAGTTACAAACGCTCCAGGATGCGAGGGAAAGAGGAGGTTTAGGACTCCCAAATTTAAAACTCTATTTTGAGGCATGCTGCCTCTGGTGGATTAAAGATTGGGTGACCCTCAAAAATGAAAGCCTTCTAGAATTGGAAGGTGATGGTTTAAATTTAGGTTGGCATGCCTACTTAGCCTACGACAAAGACAAATCTATGTCCCACTTTCATAATCATGTCATTAGAAAACCCCTAATCAAGGTATGGAATAAGTACAAGAAAAGAATACTACCTAAAATGAGAGGTTGGGTTTCTCCTCTAGAAGCCTTCCACAGAAGGGAACTGGTTAAACCCAAAATATGGTATACATATGATCAGTTAATTGAGATCAAAAATGGAAATTTAGAATTATAAACGAAAGATCAACTTCAGGAATTGGGTTGGGATATAGGATGGTTCACCTACAGGCAAATAATTGAAAGATTTAAAATGGATTTAAAAACAATGGGTTTTGATGTAGATGATTCAAAATTTGACTTGGGTTAGATGCTTATTAAAGAAAGTAAAATTATCAAAAAAACATACTCCTTCTTACTAGAACTTGATACAGAAGAAAATTACATTAAAGAACAAATGGTTATTTGGGCTAAGAATATCGGGCATCCTATTCAACTTGAACAATGGGAAAAAGCATGGTCTAAAGGATTTAAATATACGGTTTCCCAAAATATAAGGGAAAATTTCTATAAACTTTTTTTTTCTATGGTACCTATCCCCTGACAAAATTGACAAAATGTTTAAAAATGGTAACCCCTTATGTTGGAAGTGTAGAACTAATTGTGGTTCCTTTTACCACTGTTGGTGAACCTGTCCTCAAGTTAAAAATTACTGGAAGATGATTAACAATACGATTGGCGAAATTCTTGATGTTAAAATCCAGCTCAAACCTGATTTGTACCTATTGGGAATGGTAGACGAAGACTTAGAGAAGAAACATGGTAAAGTGTTGTACTATATGATATCCTTAGCCCGTATAAGTTTAGCTCAGAGATGGAAGGACGATTCAATTCCGATGAAAGAAGACTGGTTATTGAAGTTGTATGAGGGGATGGAAATGGACAAACTCACCCAAAGGTTGAGGAATGACATGGAGGATAAATTTGTTGATGAATGGAGTAAGCTGATAAAAATTTTTGAATCCACCTGGGGGAACATTGCTGTCTTCAATGTAAAATAAAATTCTCTATCCTCTTGTTGTAGGCAAACCTTGAGATTACAGATATGTGAACTAAGAAAGTACAAATACCCATTTATCTGACTTTTTTGGAGAGGAAACTTGGAAGTCTTTTTTTTTTTTTTTTGAAGGGGCAAGGGGGGGAAGGTTAGGTAAGAGCTGAATTAGAGCAAACAAGAACCAGTTAAAGAATATTGTGTTCAAGAACATGATAGATAGAAAGAATAGCAAGAAAAGGAAGTCAAGCTAGGAAGACGATGTATAGACTTTAAGACAAGTAGTTCAGAGATAATCTGAATTAGGGATAATGTGGTTTTTTTCTCTCGGGTTATAATTAGCTGTTTTGTTCTTCTGCTAAGACTTATTAATCTTTCTACAATGTATTTTCTTTTTGTCTGTTCCAGAAGTAACTCAGATGTTTTCTTTCAGGTTTTTATAATGTATATGTTTACTGTACTTTTAATAAATTAAAAAAAGAAAAAGAAAGTCATTCTTGAGGTGACTAAAGAAAGTGTCACCACAGTCTGAACTGTCTCCTCATGGAACAGAGGCAGTTGGCACATCAGACTAAGATGAGCAAAAGCATTCTTGGCCACAACAATCAACTAAACATCTCAGAGTAAGAACAATTCAGGAAGCACTCCCAAACAGTTTGGAAATTAAGAGATTCTTCAAGAGCAATGTATCCTTACCCAGAGCAAAACCCTGAACCCTTAACAGCACTTCTACTGATTTAGGCTTTCTTCTTGGTTTGGATTAACCTCTATTTTATTTTAAAGGCCACACACAATTTTCCACTGATTTCGGACTGAATCTGAATTTCTCCATTCTCCATGGAATCCAGTAGAAAGAAGTATCGTACTAATAGCATTAAACATAGAATCTCTGGATAACCCTCTGATATCATTGAATGAGATGTTAAAAACTAATTGAATGAGATGTGAAATCCAAATTGAATCAGATGCTAAACACTAATCTGATCATTAGCACAAGGAACAAAATGGGACTTTGTGGTATACCAAAAGCCAACAGAATTAGGACAAAATCATGACTTCAAGGACGAATGCTTCACCAACTTAATTAAATGGTCCAGAAGCATATAACAGACAATGTTATTGGAAGCTCACGAGAGGTTCAGTAGATGGGACTTTGTGGTATACCAAAGGATGCACTCTGTTTCCAATTCCTGGCTCCCAACAGACCATCCAGAATCAACCAGAACTCTCAGTGGGGTGGCAGAATCTTCAAAACAATCTTTCGCCATTCCATATAGGTATGTGGCTGAAGCTTGGAAGCTCTTTTATGTGAGTTGGTCAAACTAATGGGCTCAATCAAGGACTACACCTGAGGGTATCCTAGATGATGGGAAAAATCTACCTCTTGCAGCTCCATGAATGCAACAGTTGTCATTAGATTCCTTCAGAGTGGACACAGCCAATAAGAGTAAATAAGAGCTGTAGTTCATAGCCTTAGGGTCAGCCAACCCAGTCTTAGAAGGATATACAGCCTGCCTTTCTTTACGCGAGAGATCCGTTCTGGACTCCCCTGCGCGAAGCAAATTCCGCCTATGCTCGAGCCCCATTTGAATGAATAGGCCGCGTGCACGTGGCGGCATAGTGGTGCACACACACCGTGGGCATGTGCCCCATTATTCCCTATGGGACATGCCGCCCCTTCTCCCAGTGCGGCTTTCAGCATATGCTGAAAGCCGCATAAAGTGCACCCGCATATGACGCGGGTGCACTGTATAAGATTCTACTACAATTACAGTCAGCCCTTCTTATACACTGATTTCTTATATACAGATTCAAGCATACACGGTTTGAAAATGTTAAAAAAAGTATAAATTTCAAATATCAAACCTTGATTTTCCATTTTTTATAAGGGACACCATTTTGCTATGTCATTATATTTAATGAGACTTGAGTATACACGGATTTTGTTATACACGGGGGATCTTGGAACCAAACCCCAGCGTATAACAAGGGGGCACTGTATTACAAGAATTACAAAATAACAATATGGAGAAAACCAAGATGAGGTGTTGTTGTTTTTTCAGGCCAAAATGCAAAATTGTAATATACACCATTTTATGACTCTTAATAAGCTCTCACCTTTCTTCTTACATGCAACTGTTTGGAACAGACAGGGATGTCATTTCATTTTGCAGTTACATAGAAGTGATTCTGACTAAAGAAGCTGAGATATTTGGAATACCTCCGAAAGAAACAGAATCTAAAATTCTAACATAAGTGTGAACCATACTGAAATATATTCATCTTTTAACAAATGTGGCATTGTAAACAAAATTTAATAAGAAAAAATGGAATCACAGATTTACCGAGCCAAAACATTATAGAGGCAGGTTGTTTTTCATTTATAAATTTTGTTTAAAGAATTGAGTATCACTAATGGAGACAATGATTTGCTACTTTTAATGAAAAATGAAATGATCCAGTAAAACCTCTTTTAAAATGTATTCTTAAAATAATATTACTTATTATTATTACTTATTATTATAAATAACTATTTTAAATCACTGGAGTTGTTTGTTCTTCATGACAAACAACCCACTCCTGACCATGTTTATTTTGAATTAAGTTGCTGAATTCAGGGAAACAATTATCAATCTGCAGTAAGGATTGCATCCCAAAGTCAAGCTCTCTTTCTTGGTTATAATTTAAGATTGATTATTATTAGCACATCTTTTCAACATTTCATTATCATCACTGTTCAACATCATCACTCTTGTCTCACTAATTCTGAAAATAAGAATTGTTCAGTTAACTTTGAAAAAATGTTTCCCATATTGTCAATCAAGAACAGATTCACTTAACTAAGTTAATAAGGTAATTATAAAGTGACAAGAATATCACCTAAAAGTTTTCCTCCCTTCCCACCTCCATGCAATCTGTATTGCTTGAATGTGATCAGCAAAAAAGGTATGATGATCAGTGACCATACTATACTATAAATCTTACAGCAGTCCCAAGGAAAATATGGTTCTGCACATCTTCCACAAGGAAATACATGCATGATTTATAAACTGATGATGTTTTCTTGTTTCTGAGGGATTATCTGCATAAATTGGGAAATGCTGTAAAAATGGTGCAATTTTAAAGCAGGAATATGTAAGATACTCATTGCACAATATGTGTAAGTATTTCAGGGGAGAAAGGTTATTCCCACATAATGGGCCAAACATGTATTTATCGATATCCTATACCCAGTACAGTGAAAAAGGATATGAAAATAATTAAATTGTTCTCGCAATCAATAAACTGATTGCTTAAAGTTGTGTTTCTTTCTGTGTTTTAAACCCGCAACAATTTGATTCTGAAACTCTACAAGCAGCACAAACTCTATTTCTACTGCAAAAGACTGTTTTCAACAAAATGAAACTTTGCAATCGGATAAGAACTAGTTTCTTACGGGTAAGCTTGACGGTCTCTCTTGCTGGATCAGGTTCATTTCTTCATGATTGGGCTTGCCTTGGGTGATAGGGGGTTGGGACCTGGTTCCATAGCCCTCCTGAGACAGTTCCTGATAATAAAAAAGAAGACATATTAATAACACATAAAACTAATTGCATTACACTTCATGGGCAGAAAAAAGGGGATATTCATTCAATAAGGAATTGATCCAGTCTGTTTGTACACACAACAGGCTTAAGTACATCTGGCTCCTGTGTAGCTCCACTTGGAAAATGAGGAAAATACTTTTTTCCAGGACTGTGTGAGAATAGGTCACACATTTATTTATGTATTTATTTATTTATTTTGGTGGTGGAGTGAAGCAGCAAAAGAATTGAAAATTTTGTAACATGCCATTTGTTATAATGGTGCTTGATAAGACAGTGCGATGCATGTGCAGAGGACTGCCTGCAGTTGCAACACAGTGCTCTAGGTTTTCCTGCAAAATCTGGAGCAAAAGGTGAGTTATTTTAAACTGCTTTAAGGCTAGTATGACGTGGATTCAGTGTGGGATTGGCCTTACATTATGAAGGCAGTACACAGTCAATTAGGGGATTTGGTCTTTCATTATGTAGACAGGTCACTGTAAGGACAGGGAGGGGGGACTGCTTAATTTGATATGTGTCGACAGTGCCCCTCAATGTCAACAGATAGACTGCAGCAACTATACGACCATAGCGCTAATCTCCCATGGAAGCAAAATTATGCTCAAAATTGTGCAACATAGACTCCAACCATACATGGAGAGAGAAATCCCAGAGGTACAAGAGGTATTCAGCAAAGGAGAAGGTACTAGGAACTATACTGCAAACATACGATGATTAATGGAGCGCACCAAGGAATTCCAAAAGAAAATCAGTGTGTGCTTTATAGACTATAGCCAAGCCTTTGCATAGACCAGTGGTTCCCAACCTGTGGGTCGGGACCCCTTTGGGGGTTGAATGATCCTTTCATGGGGATCGCCTAAGACCATTGGAAAACACCTATTTAATTACAGTTATGAAGAAGCAACGAAAATAATTTCATGGGTTTGGGTCACCACAACATGAGGAACTGTATTAAAGGGTTGCGGCATTAGGAAGGTTGGGAACCACTGGCATAGACTATGAAAAGCTATGGAATGTTCTTAAAGATGTGGGAGTGCCAACACATCTGACAGTCCTGATGAGGAATCTGTACTACTGTCAGAACAGAACATGAAGAAACAGAATGGTTCTCAATAAGAGAAGGGGTCAGGGTAGGTGGCATCCTTTCACCCGATCTGTTCAACTTATATACAGAACATATTATATGAAAAGAAAGATTGGACATAGAAGAAGGAGGAAGAAAAATAGGATGAAGGAATACCAACAATTTAAGATATGCAGACAACACCTTACCACTAGCAAAAAAAAATCACAGATCCGGAACAGTTAAAGATCAGTGAAGAAAGTGCAAAGTCAGGCTTGCTACTGAACATAATGAAAATACTGTACAAATAATGAGCATGGAGAATATACACAAATCCAACCTAGATAACGAGGAAGCAGAAATAGTAAAAGAGTTCTCAAACCTAGGATTAAACATTGATCAGAATGGGGAAGGTAATCCTTCATGGGAAGGACATCCATAAAAGAACTAGAAAAGATCCTAAAGTGCAAACATATATAGTTGTCCCTTGATATTTGCTGGGGTTAGGGGGAAAATCCCCCTGTGAAAGTCAAAAATTTGCAAATAATGCAAGGGGGGGGAGACTAGTGAATATACACGTCTCCCTTTCAAAGCCTCAAAAAAGCCTCCCTTCCAAAGCCTCTAGCAAGCTGTCTGGGGCGCTGGAAGGGCAGAGGAGCGCAAGCTCACAGCTTCCTCTTTCCTTCCCAAGGCTTCAGAGAGGTCCAAGGACTTCTCTGAAGCCTTGGAAGGGAAGCAAGGAGGGTGTGCGGGTGGCTTCCTCCTTCGCTTTCAAGGCTTCAGGGTGCTCAGTTATTCCCAGGTCCTTAGCTGTGTGCGTGCACCCTCTGGCTATTCCCTCTGTCCTCGGCTTTTTCCTCACTCACAAGGGAAAAGCCTGGAAGGGACGGAGAGGGAGGAGTGCAAACGCACACAGCTAGGGACTTCCAAATAGTCAAATCCACGAATCCCGTGAATTTTGCAGTTAATATTGAGGGACAACTGTACCACTAAGGTTAGAATCATCCAAGCCATTGCATTCCCTATTACCATATATGGATGTGAGAGCTGAACAATTAAGAAAGCGGATAGGAAGAAATTCAATTCATTTGAGATGTAGTGTTGGAGAAGAGTGCTAAAGATCCCGTGGACAGTCAAAAAGACAAACAAATAGATCCTTGAACAAATCAAATGTGAAATCTATCCAGACCTATCTTTCCACCCCTGACCTTTCTCCGGGTCATGAACAGTAAGTTTCATCTTGTTTTACAGCTGTCTCTCAGTGGATGCAGCATCGATGCGTGAAGCTCAATATGTCCAAAACAGAGGTTCTCATTTTTCCACCTAAGTCTACTCTTCAATACTCCTTTTCTGTTTCTGTTGATGGTATTTCTATTCGACCAGCCCAGGAAGCCCATAGTCTTGGTTTTATTTTTTACTCTTCTCTGTTGTGTATCCCCCAGATCCAGTCCATTATTATTATTATTAAGCTTTATTTATATAGCGCTGTAAATTTACACAGCACTGTACATACAATCTTTTAATTAGACGGTTCCCTGCCCTCAGGCTTACAATCTATGAAGACACAATGCAAAAGGTGAAGTGAATGGTTGTGGGGAAGGAGATGAGGTCCTGGAGTTCATCTTTCCCTCTGAGGCCTGGACCAAGGCAGATGGACTGGAGGGAGGGCTCTGTTTCTTAAGGATAGGCCCGATGACATTGGGGAGGCCTGATGGTGTTGGTCTACCTCCTCTTCCCCTCAGAGGCCAGGATGGAGTCAGATGCCTTTTGGGAAGGGCTCAGTTCCTTTGGGGAGGCCAGGTGGGATTGGCCTACCTTCTCTTCTCTACAGCTAAGGCATGTAGATTCTTTTTATACAATATTGCCATAATCTGACCATTTCTCTCTGCCTCTACTGCCAAGATTCTGGTCCATACCCTAGTGGTCTCGCAACTTGATTTCTGTAACATCCTTGGGCAGGGCTTCCCCTTTCTCACCTCTGTCCTTTAATTTCTGTCCAGCATTCAGCTGCACACATTATTACATCTGCCCACCACTCCGACCATATATCTCCTTTATTGTCATCCCTTCGTTGGTTCCCCCTCCCTTTCCATATTGTATATGCTCCTGTTGTTGAATTTTAAAGCCCTGCATGGGCTGGCCCCTCCTTATTTATCTAACCTTTTTTCTCCTCACCTTCCCACTCGTGCCCTCCGTTCTGGTAGTCAAGGTCTGCGATCTCAGCCTAGGATTTTCACTGCCCCGTCCTGGATTCATCCCTTCTGCCCCTCACTCCTGGAATCTCCTTTTCTCACGAGCACAGGTCATCACTTCTTTAACCAGTTTCAAAACTGAGTTGAAGACCATCCTGTTTGAGAAGCATTCCCACGCACTGCGTGACTACTATTTGCTATTTGATGTTTTTAATTTGTTGTACAATTTAAAAAGGATGTTGTAAAAACTGGAGCGTGTCCAAGGAGGGCAACTAAAATGGTGAAGAGTCTGGAAACCATGTCCTATGAGGAACGACTTAGGGAGCTGGGGATGTTTAGCCTGGAGAAAAGAAGGTTAAGAGGTGATATGATAGCCCTGTTTAAATACTTTAAGGGATGTCATATTGAGGAGGGAGCTGACTTGTTTTTTTTTGCTGCTCCAGAGAACAGGACCCGGAGCAATGGATGCAAGCCACAGGAAAAGAGATTCCACCTCAACATTAGGAAGAACTTCCTGACAGTAAGGGCTGTTCGACAGTGGAACACACTCCCTCGGAGTGTAGTGGAGTCTCCCTCCTTGGAGGTCTTTAAACAGAGGCTGGATGGCCATCTGTCGGGGATGCTTTGACTGAGAGTTCCTGCATGGCAGGGGGGTTGGATTGGATGGCCCTTGCAGTCTCTTCCAACTCTATGATTCTATGATTGTCTGCTTTGCTTTACTGAACCCTTTCCTGTATTGTTATGTATTATTTATAAGTATTATGCTATTATTTCTTAGACTGTACACCATGGGCAAGTTTACTTTATTTTATTGTTTGTATGTACAACACTGTGTAAATCTACAGTGCTATATAAATAAAGCATAACAATAATAATAACAACAACAATAATAATAATCTCCTTGGAAGCCAAGATGAGAAAACTGAAGCTGTGGTACTTTGGTCACATCATGAGAAGGCACAATTCAGTGGAAAAACCAATAATGTTAGGAAAGGCGGAGGGAAGCAGAAAAGAAAGGAAGGCTGCATGCTAGACAGATGGGCTCTATTAGGGAGGTCACAGGAATGAAATTATAGGAACTAAGGGAAATCAATGAAGAAAATTCAAAGACAGGCTTACTGCTGAACATGAAGTGGAGAACAGGGGGTCTTGGAGATGTCTCATCCACAGGGTTGCCATGATTCAAGAGGACAGAGGGTCTTGGAGATATCTCATCCAAACGATTGTTATGAGTCAAGACCAACTCAAGGACAGTTAACAACCATAACAACAAGACTTACTGCAAGTGTGCCATGCCCCACCCCAATCCTCAACATTGCCACAGAAATGTCAGATGTGGGATATCTTTCCATGTTACATTGAAAATGAGTTTAATTCATATTTAGATCTTACAATTCCACAACGTGAGACCAAGAAATGAGAGGGAAGCTCACAGCCTTTACTAACACTTGGCCCTCACATGGAATGTGCTTTGGAAAACATGAATAGTTTCAGGATAAAACTGGGCTTGGCTGAGTTATGCCTGAAGCACCTGGTGTATGCATGTTGCTTCCATAGTGGAGTGGACTGTGCCCTAAGTGTTTATTTCCAATAAATTTTAAAAGCAAACTACTCTGGAACCTTCTTGAACGAGCCTTCAATAATCATGCACCAACTGCTCATGTAAAAGTGCATTTAGGTCTGGACATTTAGCGTGGAGGTGTAGTGGTTTGATGGACTCGAACTCTGAGAGACCTATGTTCAAATTCACTAAGTGTAATTTAGATGTACTTTCTTTTATACATCAGCATACAAAAGCTAAAACATAAATAACAGCATATGAAATATATACAGAAATATGTTTCATTTTTTTCATTGTTCACGGGTATATGTTAATTGCAAATCTTGCCTGCACATCTACCCTCAACAGTTAATGTATATTCTTACAGATACAGCAAATCTGAAATGCTTACATTAGTATGTATAACTGGCATAGAAAGTTGAAGAACTAGTTTCCAACTGTAGAGAACAGATATCACACCTTAAATTTCCAAAGGGAGGAGAGCTGCTTCTGTTGCCATCCCCTCCCCCTTCCGCCTGCACTTTCATAACAGATTGCTCTCTTGTTTTTTCTTCTCCTTTAGTTTGTCATTTTGATAAACAACTGAATAGGAACAATTATTTTTACATGCAACATTTTTAGCCTGAAAGTACATGGAAATAATTTCTGCACACCACCCCCATAAGTGTACTTTGCTTATACGGCTGTTCCTTAAAAAGGACTTCTGCTGTGCCAAAAGGATCTGGTCCAATTGCAACTACTACCAGTACAGCAATGCTATAAGCTAGTAAACTCTGTGGGTGTATTAAAGATGCTGTTGCCATGAAGGTCCCAGAGCATACAAAACCAAGGAAAATGCATACAAAGTAATAAATAAATAAATAATAAAAACAAATTAATAATTGTTTCTGGTGATAAGCCTTTCAACTTCATAGCCTTCTCTTTCACAGCTGATTAGGAAAAAGAATGAACTGTTTGCTCCAGTTTTAAGGAAAATCAGCTAATAATCAAGTGTTCTCAGGCTCAGATGGTACTGTTTCTCTGTGTTTTGCATCAAAGATGTGAAATACAAATTCTGTGATATAAAAAAGGCTTCTTATTTTTTGATACTAATGAACTGATGGATCAGTTTCTTTTTAATGCTCATACTATCAAAAGTATGTGCCAATAAAAATCTTTAAAAGTACCTCCTTTCCATTTGGTTACCAGCAAAGAGTAACAGGCTTCAGGGTGAGAACGGCTGATGGCTGGATGATTATTATCCACTGTGATGCACCCCCTCCCCATTCCTCCTCCCAGATTTCTGCTTCTGACACAGTTCTCCTGCTGTGTAGGCCAGCAGGTTCCTCTGGATTAACAGCACAATTTAAAATCAACAAATGGCACAAGGCCTCTATTCAGCTGCTTTCCCCTTGTTACAAAGCAACATAAGGGTGCAGGACAGCTCTACAATAGACAAATAAATGAGCAACCCTCTGCTTTTTCTTTGAAATTTAAACACAACATCACTATTTGTTATCACTGTAAAGGTGTCTCTAATAAATCCTCAACAGAAAACACTAGCATTTATACTGTTTGTTAAACCAGCTGTCTTCATTGTCATTAACTATTCTAGCCCAACAAACAAGCAAACATTATAGTAGGGCTGGCTTTAAATTTTGAAAACAGGCTGTCAGTCTGAGGAGGAAAGTGACAGCTTCAGAAAGAAGGTGCCCAGGAAAGAAAGGGTACGGGGGATATAAAGGGGGTGGGGATTAGAGTTGTGCATTTTTCGAATGCAGTTCTTAATGTAGGGAGAAAAAACATTTTTAACGCATACACAGTAACTTAAAATCAAAACATTGGTTTAAAATCAGATGTTCATTGGGGGCTAACAAAACCAGATGATTTGAGTTTTTTACATTCATTTTCCCTGCACTGAGTTCAAAAGCTCACATGTGTTCTGATGCACTAACAGCCCTGGCAGACCCATTCCTCCCAATGTGAAGTGGACGTGCAAAGTAAGCCAAAGTAAAGGATAAAAATGAATTCCAAAGACCAGGTGAAAACAACAATAACCATCCTGTAGTAATAATAATAACTTTATTGGATTAATCAAATGAAGCAAATACATCATGCCTCATGCGTTTTGCCTTTTGATTGTAGTTTCTCAGTTTCATGGCCAACAAGGATACTCCTGAAAAACAGTCCAGGCAGATATACACTGCAGCTACTGAGTAAATGATCCCGTTATATTTATTTGGGTCTTCTGGAAAGGCCAAAAATGTTCACTCGATAGTGTCTACATAGTTTTATTTGTTATTGTTGTTGTTGTGTGCCTTCAAGTCATTTTTGGCTTATGGCAACCCTAAGGTGAACCTATCATGGGGTTTTCTTGGCAAGCTTAGCTTGGGGACATTTGTCATTGCCTTCCCCTGAGGCTGAGAGCATGTGACTTGCCCAAGATCACTCAGTGGGTTTGTTTCATGGCCGAGTGGGGAATCAAACCCTGGTCTCCAGAGTCACAGTGTAACATTGGCTGGCTCTACTATTAACTACAATTTAGAGACCAACTTCTCTAATTTCTAATTACAGTATGTGTAATACTTCTGTTATTTAATTTATTTAAAAAAATACATGATCAAACATTTTAGAATTAAACTACAGGGTAAATTTGCTGAGCTATCTTGACTCCTACTTGTTACAAAACATTTTTTTTAATATTCTGGAAAGAATGATGGAAAATGTACAGGCAGATTAAGACAAGCCATATTACATCACAGGAGGTCTAGGAGACCATGACATGTTGATGCAATTGCTTTCAATTACTTCTTCAATCTTCCTGTATTTTCCCTCCTAGAACTGTATCGATTTAAACTTTTATTCTGTTTTTTCCACCAAGACCAAAAGCAACTTACAATGTAAAGATCTCCGGTGGGGGGGGGGTTGTTATAAAACACACAATGTATTTAAAAATCTGTTTTAAACCCTTAATCAGAAAAAAGGATAAAATTAGAACCTTAAATAGAAATGAGAAGCTTCTGGCTTTCCTAATGTTGTTCCACAGCTCTCACATTCATTTATTCATGTATTTTTTTGATTCGTACTTTGATTTTCCTCCCCAAAAAAGGGATTTAGGATGTAAGACATATGAATTTCAAAATACAATTGGAACATAAATGATAAACATAAACAGATTAAAGCAAAACAGAAATAACAATAAGGAAAAATAAGGGGTCACAAAACTTCAAAGTCCCTTACGGCAAGGCAGTCTAATTAACAAAGGTCTTTCTAAATAAAAAGGTCTTTATCTGCCATTGGAAACACTTATGCAGTGCAGTCTTTAGGGGGGTGATGCACGAGAAATCCCTTAGTTGTCTTGGCTAGGTCAGACAGGCTGCTGCAGTCCAACAGTAGAGGGCAACTAGTTATCCATCTCTGGTTTGAAGGGAGCAATACAACACAAAACATTAAAAAAAAAATAATTTGTAAGACTCACACTTAACAGCCCTGGCAGTTCTGAACTGAGACAGCATTGTGTGGAAGGCTACCATTGAAAAGGTCCTACTCTAACAAGATAGCAATGATGGCTAGTAATGACCACATGTAGACTAAGCATCCTCTGTAATTTGTTCCCTTTGTTTCTCTCTCGTACACATTTTTCGTCCATCTAGTGTCTGCATATTTATCAATAAATGTGTGTATGTGATTGTATGTATTGGAATGGGAGATTATACAATATATAATATACAGTGCGCCCGCTCTATATGCGGGTGCACCATACGCAGTGACCTGTTCACACGGAAGCTATGTTGCCATTAAGTGAATGGTGTGTGGCCGCTGTGCGCGTGTGCCGCACCACCACAACCAAAAGCCCCTTCTACTGAATGGGGCTCAAGGGTCTGGAACGGATCGCCCTCATAAGGCAAGGCTCCACTGTATATGTGCTAGAGAGAGAATTAAAGGCTGTGTCTTCTTTATTCTATAATATGGATAACCTTAACATAATTTAAACAGCTCCTTTCCCCCTCTCAAGCATCCTGCTCAGATGACAGTTTGGGGATGGCATGGAGAGAAGAGATTGTCTGGGGAACAAAATAATATAAAATAATAAAGGTGTGTGCAGAAAATATGTAACGTGCACATGTAAAAGTCAGCAGGCTAGAGAGACATGGATGGCTGGTAGAAAAACTCACATATCCACCCAGATTCCCCCTATTCTGGAAGGTACGCCCAAAACAACCTCCTGCTCCTGAGGGCCCAGGGCAATTACCTATTATTGTGAATGACACGATTCCATTTTCTATAACTGGTTACAATTAAAACAACCCAACAAATGGGCCTAACAAACGCAGCTTCAATAAAAACCCAGAGATGTACAATATTTACCTTAAGAAAAACCCATTCAATTAACAGTTCTGAATATTAATAATGCTGGAGAGCGATGCCAATTCAATAGCAGGTGTAAGGAAAGTGCCTTTGCTCGCCTTCCTCAGAAGTCCTTTCCTGTCACAGCAGTTTATGCTGCAAATGGCTGTGATGAAGGAGGGATCATTGCCAGCTGAACCAGCAGCAAGCAGGAAGATGAAATTGTAACATGATACAAACAATGAAATGGTTGGGTATATGCTCCAAATATTAGAAGTACTGCATCTAAAATAGACATTTCAAGGATAAAATGGGCTGCAGTCCACACAAGCTTATTATGCCAGATTAAAAAACTGTTTGCCTTTAAACTGAAGAAAAATCTTTAGTTGTTGTTTTTTCTGCTGCAAGTTACTAACATGGCTACTTCCCTCTCTCCGCTCCTTGAAGTTTCAACAATAAATACTGCATTGATGAAGTGGAAACTCATCAACTTCACAAAAAAGCTTGCCCAGCTGCTAACAGGCATAATCCTTCTGCTAAAACACTCAGCTGTTCATTCTAAAGGCTGAAGTCAAATACAAAAAATATGAGAAAAATGACTTAAAATGTACCAAGCAAGACCCCAAAACAAAATCAAAACACAACCCCAGAATGTTTGCCTTTTAATAGCTTGATACAAACTTCCAAATGAAATGATGCAGCTGTAATATGTATGCTCTATCATACAGAATCACTCACACGATCAGGTAAAACTATTTACCCATCATCTTCATTATATGTGCCCTTGGTACAAAATATACATAAAACTAGGTAATTTGCATTGTTCTAGAACAATGTCTTATCATGCCTATTTTCTGCAGTCCCTACAACATATATTACATAGATTTACATTGCGGCTGGAATTTTAGGATGATGCATGTTAGAAAAAACAATTTTGAAAAAAGTATTACCTTATGCTTAATAATATTTGCAGTTTGTACACCTGCATTTCAAGTATTCATAGGACTACACTATACTCCTCACTCAGATAATCTTCCAAACTATGGTTGGTTGAGAAGTCTGTGAACTAGCCACAGGCTCATCCTTTTCCACCTACTCTACCTCATCTCACGTGCAGGGCTGGATTCACTGTGTGTATGTGCGAGAGAGAGAGAGAGAGAGAGAGAGAGAGAGAGAGAGAGAGAGTTGCCTGTCATTTTATGGTGACTCCATAAATCTCATAGGGTTTTCTTAGGAAAGGAATATTCAGAGGTGGTTTGTCTAGTTCTGTCCTCTGCAATATAGCCTACAGCACCTGGTATTCGCTGGCAGTCTCCCATCTAAGTACTAACCAGGGCTTACTGTGCTTAGCTTCCAATAATTTCTGGTTTAATCAAACTACTGTTCATTTAGATCCTACTGAGCAAAGTGTGGCCCTCGGCCAAAAAGCATTTTTCTGGACCTTGACACCTCCAGAGGCCTGACTTTCTTCTGACCAAAAAGAGGGTGAGTTGTTGCTCCTGGAAACTACCAGGTGCAGCTATTTACCTTTTCAGGTTGCAAGACCTCCCTTTACTACTATTTAACATCAAAGTGGACTTCTACTCACTTTGGGGTTTTTTGTTTACTTCATTTTGGGTATTCCATTAGGCTCTGGCAGGTCCTAGAGTATAAAGGCAGCTCCCTGACCTGCCTCAGTTGCCCAGCCTGGCTTAGCCATCCATACAGGGACACTTAAATTTCTGTCATCCCTCTGGTCCAGGACTTCAAAGCATGATCAAGGCACAGTTGCAATCCTGGCTGAGATAATAACAACACTTCACTATATGTGAAGTCGAACACTTTCATGGCTGGCATCCATCGCTTTTTGTGGGTTTTTCGGGCTATGTGACCATATTCTAGAAGAGTTTATTCCTGACATGTCGCCAGCATCTGTGTGTCAACATTCTCTGAAGATGCCAGTCACAGATTCTGGCAAAACGTCAGGAATAAACTCTTCTAGAACACAGGCACATAGTCCGAAAAAACCACAAAAAAACTTCACTATATTTTTGCAAGTCTCTTCTGAAAACATATCAAAATCATAGTTTTCTCTGAATGATGCCAGTAAATATTTACAGAATCTAAATTCTAGCAATACCATGATACAGTTTAGACAGCACTCATGGGAAAAGATATTAAAAAATGAACTCTTTATATCTAGAATTAACATTTTAGGAGCTGACATCAGCTGCCTCCTAATTTTTTCCAGCCCTACTAATGAAGATACAGTGACTAGGGAATAAGAGGGTAAATAAAGACCATGTATTTATTCAATATTGATCCTTAAAACTCATTTGCTTTTAATTAACACTTTGTACTATTTTGTGTTTTCAGGTGAAAAATAATAAACAAATATACCTGATACTTTTACCAAGTAAATCAGGCTGAATACACCTACTCTATCACTAGGACATCTGCTGGTCGAAATCCTACTATTCTCCTCTCCTTGTTTCAATTCATCTGAATCAGACTGGTAGGAATTCACTTTTTATTTTTCAAGTACACTCTCATGAGACAGCCATAATATAAGAAAACGTGGTGTTCTGCAAAGAACAAGTATGCAAACATAGTAATACACAATACATCAAAGTTTAAAAACTGCTGTCTTGTGGGCTTTAACTCAACAACAATATCTGACAGCAGTAAGATAGGTCAAATCTCAAATGGATGTCAGTGCAGAAGCTAGAAGAGTAGTACACAATGCTGATGCATAAAATAACTTATCCAATATCTGAAACATTTGAAAGTATGAAAAGAAACTCACTGTGTTCACTCTGCATAATCCATTCATTCTGAACAATGTCCTACAAGCTTCTGTACATCCATATAGAGAAAAACAAGTACTTGTTCTTGTTTTCCTCTGTTCTAAGAACAGGAAAGCTTGTATGCATCACATGCTACAGGTTGTTGCTGCTGCTGTTGTGTGCCTTCAAGTAGTTTTTAACTTATGGGGACACTTAGGCAAACCTATCACACTGTTTTCTTGGCAAAATTTGTTCAGAGGGGATATGCCTTTGTATTCCCCCGAGGCTGAGAAAGTGTGATATGCCCTAGGTCACCCCGTGAATTTCCATGACTGAGCGGGGATTTGAAGCCTGGATCCCAGAGTCATAGTCCAACACTCAAATCACTACAGCATGCTGGTTCTGCATGTCCCATCTTTATGCATATGGAGCTTCTCATCTGCAGCTTCTCATTTCATTTTTGTAATATGGTCTTCCACGTGCTACATCTCTCTGTATATGTGGAGGATCATATTAACAAAAATAAAATGAGAAGCTGCACATTTAATAGTACTGCACAAGTGCAATCCACAATGAAAAAAATTGTGGGAGAGGCAATTCTTTTGTGGAAAATTTATAATTATTATTAATCTTTATTTATAAAGCGCTGTAAATTTACACAGTGCTGTACATACAATCTTTTTAATTGGACGGTTCCCTGCCCTCAGGCTTACAATCTAAAAAGACACGACACAGAAGGAGAAGGGAGTGGTGGTGGGGAAGGGGCCTGTCTAGTAAGATAATACATATAAAATACATAGCGATACAGGAAATGATTCAATAAAACAGACAACAAAAGAGCATCAAATAGCAAGTGACTGTTATGCAATGCCTGGGAACGCTTCTCTGAACAGGATGGTCTTCAGCTCTGTTTTGAAGCTGGTTAAGGAAGTGATGGCTCTTGCTCGCGGGGAAAGAAGGTTCCAGGAGTGAGGGGCAGCAAGTGAAAAGGGGCGAAGCCGAGATGGGGCAGAGGAAATCCTGGGCTGGGACAGCAGACCTTGACTACCAGAACGGAGGGCCCTGGTGGGAAGGTGAGGGGAAATAAGGTCTGATAAGTAGGGAGGGGCCAGTCCATGGAGGGCTTTAAACGTTGACAGCAGGAGCTTATATTGAATGCGGAAAGGGAGGGGGAGCCAGTGAAGGGATGCCAACACAGGAGAGATGTGGTCAGAGCGGTGGGTGGATGTGATAATGCGTGCAGCTGAATGCTGGTCAGAAATTAAAGGACGGAGGTGAGAGAGAGGAAGCCCAGCCAGGAGGATGTTGCAGTAATCCAGTCGTGAGACCACTAGGGCATGGACCAGGATCTTGGCAGTAGAGGCGGAGAGATATGGTCGGATTTTGGCAATATTGTATAAAAAGAATCTACTGTACTGATGGTACAAGCATTAACTTGTGACCCAAGCCAACTAACCCCTCAACCCACCCTACTGGTACTTCTATAATGAAAGCTAGTGCCCCAAGGCAGTATTTTATTTTTTAAATAGATCTCTGTTGCAAGTACAGTCATCCCTCCATATTTGCGGCTTTGATATTTGCGAATTTCATTATTCACGGATTTGATTAATATAATAATAATAATAATAATAATAATAATAATAATAATACATTTTATTTATAGACCGCTATTCCGCAATGATCATAGCGGTGTACAGTAAAAAATTGCAATACAATACAAAATACAATATGTTCTCTCTAGGAATCTCTAAGTCCTCCAGTGCAACTCTATGGTCAACTTGAACTAAAAGCTGTACTGAAAGACCTAGAGAGTCCTAGAGATAATACTCTACTAGGCGTTTGTAGCTCCTCCAGCACAGTTCTATAGTCAGTGTCTGTCGGATGTTGACCACAGAGTTGCACTGGAGGACCTAGAGATTCCTAGAGAGGTGTCCTCTCAGGTAAAAACATGATGTTTTTGTTATTTGCAGTTTTTCCATATTGACGGGTTTTTTGTGCCCCTAACCCTAGCAAACATGGAGGGATAAGTGTACTTGCATATAACATAAGGTTTGGTCAAAATATAGTTGAAATACTGTGTGTTCCCTTTTCAGTCCTGGAATCTAGCAACCCCTTTATCTGATCTAGTCTGAACACAACAAGCACTTGCTAATCCAAGAATGGCATACAAGCTGTTCATTTGTTACAACTGCTTCTCACTGTACAACTCTCAAATGGGAGATTCCACACATCACACTCTTGCCAAAAAACAAAACACAGTAAAGATGTGTACATGCATCTACTTGCAAATGGAAAAACAATATGACAGCAGTCCAAGATTGGGAACGACTCATCACCTGAATCTGACTCACAAAAACATGTATATAGGTCTTTCCCACGTTGCAATTTGTGACATGGGAATTGTGTATGGAACCATTCTGTGCATGAAATTCATAAGTTAGAATGGGCCTTATATGTCAGTACTGAAAAAGAGCATTCTGCGTGTGTGTGTTTGTAATTAAACCACAAAGCACTGTCATGCTCTAAAAGCCAGGAATCTTCAAATTCCTACTTCTCTTTGCATTGAATGTCTTCTTAATATAGGCGGGATCTACACCGCCAAAATGGGGCATGGCAGCAGTGATTCTAGGGTTAGGGAGCGTGCACCATTTGCATGCTCCCTAACCCTAGGATGTACTCTGTACGTCAAAATGGCGGTGCCCTGTCTACATGGGCGCCGCCATTTTGACGTGACAGACGCACCATGTACAAACGGCGTGGGGGTCACGTCATGGTGCCACTGTAGGGCCTTTGTGGCGCCCTTTCAGCGGTGCCGAAAGGAGCTCCGTTTCGGGGCTCCTTCTGCCACGCATATCATTGGTGAGGCCTTTAAACAGCTGTGCCATCGATACAAAGAGAAAAGGGCCGAGCGGCCCCTTTCTCCCTTACCTTGTTGCTGTCAGGGTGTCCTTGGGGCATGATGCCCCAAGGACACCCCTTTACAGGCCGCGGGGAAGCGGCGTTTTACCAGTTCTCCGAGGCTTGGAAAAGCAGCGGATCGGGGCCTCTGGGGCTGCCGCTGTAGCAGCTGAGGCCCCGATCCGTAAGGGAAAGGGGTGGTCTGTACCCCGCCATAGTTTCTGACTCTCACACACTGAAAACTCCTCTTCCTCTAGTCTTCAGGTGTCAGAAATTTTTGTGTCAAACAAACCCAGTAATACAAAAAATATTCTACAGCTCATTTCATTTCCTCTCTCTTCCACCCAAACACTCCACAGTAATGTCAAAATACTTTTTAAAAAAGAGTCAACAGGGAAGAAAAAAATCTGTTTCTATTGAAGGAACACATTTTATGATTAGAATAAAAAGCATTTTACAAACTATTGCACTGGAGATTGCTGAACAGGAAAGGTAAGAAAGCTTATCTAATTTGACACCTGTCAGCATTGAGGAAACTGTTTTAAAAATTTAAAAACAAAGGGAGATATAAAAGGAAGTCATGATGACTGGACTGACCAAATGGTGTACTGTTAGAAACAAAGCTGCTCAGTTTAAACAACATCTAATTCTATATTGTTGCAATTCTATATCTATTTACCTGGCAGACTCACTAAATTCAGTTGTGCTTATATATGAATAGAGATGTACAGTACTGTACTTCAATTTGCACAACACCTTCTAGATTTTTAACATATTCTTACTGTTGACTACAATTAGAGAGCAGAACCAACCTCTCTATGTAGGTACCTTAGGCAAAATACAACTTTCTCCATATACAGTGAGCCCTCCACATTCACTGGGGTTAGTAGCATAGGATCTCTGTGAAAGTGGAAAAACAGCAGAGGAAAAAAAACACATTTTTTTTTACTTGAGAAAACAGCTATCTAGGAATTTCTAGGTCCTCCAGTGCAACTCTATGGACAATATCCACTGGAAGGTGACCACAGAATTGCACTGGAAGACACCTAGAGAGGTGTTTTCTGTAGCAATGTCTAGGCCCTCCATCATGACTCTATAGCCCACCTCTGGCAGTGTTATGCTAAAGGACCTAGAGATTGATAGAGAGAACATATTACTCAAATCCACAAAATCAAAGCCCCAAATGTAGAGGGCTGCATATATTTTTGAGCAGAAAAGAGTATTTCCGGGGTAATGTAGGCAAATGCTGACCCTCTATCATTGTTGTGTGCCTTCCAGTTGTTTCCCACATATGGTAATCCTAAAGCAACCCTATCATGGGGCTTTCTTGGCAAAATTTGTTCAGATGTGGTTTGCCACTGTATTGTTGAGGCTTAGAGTGCAGCTTGCCCAAAGTCATCCAGTGGGTTTACATGCCTGAGTGGCAACTTGAACACTGTTGCCTTGGAGTCTTAGTCTAGCACTCAAGCAACAACACCACACTATCTCCCAATCCTCTATCATGCTGTGAGCCTCCAAGTCATCCTTGATTTATAGTGATTCCAAGAGTGAACAGGATACAATTAGTCAGTAAACCAAATGCTACGTGTTGTTGCTGCTGCTGCTGCTGCTGCTGCTGTGTCCCTTCAAGTAGTTTCCAAATTATGGCAACCCTAAGGCAACCCTTTCTTAGGGTTCTCTTGGCAAGATTTGTTCAGAGGGGTGCTTGCCTTTGCCTTCTTCAGACCAAGTGTGACTTGCACAAGGTCACCCAGTGGGTTTCCAAAGACAATCAGGAATGTGAACCCTGGTCTCCATAATCCAATGCTCAAACCACTACACCACACTGACTCTCAATCCTCTATCCTCCCTGTCCATAAATACTGTTCCTGTCATTTCTTGCTATCTGGTCATTCATCTGTGGTAGACTTTGCACTGGACTTTTTTCATCCCACAGATGATATAAAGATTTCAGCTATTCCTGCCACCAAGCCCAACATGAGCTATACAGCTACTAATGTCCCAAACAGCTTAAAGAAAAGTCGTGTTTCCCCACCTAGCTTAACCACTGTGTTGTATGACTCAAAGAATTTGAATTTGCTATTTCTAAGGCCCGTTACAGACAGCCGAAAAGGGGCGGTCTTGGGCTGCTGCCGGTTGCAGCGCGGAGGAGCCGCAGCAGCCAAACTGCGCGACTCCTCCGCACTGCAAAAAAGGAGTGCAGAAATTTCACTCCTTCCGGCAACCCGGAAGAGCCGCCACAAGTGCCAAAGCGCGCACTCGCGACGGCTCTTCTGGGTTTAGACGTCTGGACGCTGTGCGTCTGTTACGTCAAGATGGACATGCCCGTCTGTATAGGGCGCCGCCATCTTGCCGTACGGAATACGCACGAGGGGCAAGGCGCGTCCAGAAATGCTGCCCCTCGTGCGTATTCCTGGCGCAACGACGGCGCCACTTAGGCCGGTCTGTAAGGCGCCTAAGTGACAGATGCATTTGTACTAAGAGCAATATTTGAAAAGACATGCAAAAGAAATGAGCATCAGCAAACCCTCACAAATTCTCAATGTAGAATGTGCTCCTAGTGGTAAGACAGGAATTCATAAAAGAAATGCCTGAAAAACTAGCTGGACATTTCAATCATAAAAAAGAAGAGCAGAAATCTCCTGTGTTCCTTCTGGAGATGCTCTCACCAATGCAGACAAGTCAACAAAACCTTCATGAAGTGCTTTACAATGTTAATATGGCTCTCATTGTGTTTTTCCTCACATTATGGTGTCATCATTCTTATTCTTTAAAAAAAGTCTAATTTTCATTTCTTTTTTTTAAAGTTTATTGTCAGTGAACAAACACGTACATAAATTAACAAAACAATAAAACAGAGTAAAATAGCAAATCTAACAACTTTGGGTTACAGTTAAAAAGATCAGGGTCTTCTTCTTGAGTTCTGCTTCATTTGAAATAAGCAGTCGTTCCAAAATCTAGTGCTGTCTATATGTAGATCTATTCCGAAATATCTGACCAGAGATTCAAATAGGATGGAAGTTGTCTTCTCTTATTCCCATCATTATTAAGTTGATGAGTGGGAACCATTTATTTAAAAAAAATGTTCTGGTTTTGGTCTTCCTGCATATCTTGCTATTCTATCAAACAATTTTTCAAGCAGCCCTAAGTCCCACACCTTCTCCCATCACATATCCAGAGATACCTCCCGTTTTCCAACATCTGGCATTTTCTATATGGGCTGCTGTAGTGATAAAATCTATTAGAGATTTATGTTTTAAAATTGAGTTCATACCTATATACATTGATAACATTAAGGCTGAAGGGTGGGATATAAATACCTAAATAAATAAATAAATAAATAACAAAAAATTCTGGACAGAATTTTCTCTCTTTAATTTATTTCATTTCTAAGATCATTGGATCAGTATACACTAATTTTTATTTAAATATTCAGTGGCCCACTGTTTTAGATGTCAGACAACTAGAAACAAAAGAATATTTGAAAGGAATAATTGCCCATTATAAGGGCAAACAATCACAACATTAATACCATGCATAAAGATAACATTAAGTGTTTTCTTTTTAAAAAATAACCTAAGATTTTCACTCATTACAAATACTAAAGTTATATGCAAAGTAGACAACTGAAATGCAAGCCTAAATTCTCCAATAATTTCAGCTAGAAATGAAATTATATATCATAATAACTGTCCCTTACTGTAATGCTCCAGAGGTCCACCACAGAGAATAACTACTTGTTCCCGAGAGAAGATATTATTCTGAAGAATCATAGCATAGTATCACTGAATATACGGTAATCCTTGATGTGGAAGAAAATTGGAAAAAAATAATTTGACAACACGTTTGGCATAATGTAGTAGTTTGAGTATTGCAGTAGGACTCCAGGAGACCAGGCTTCAAATCCTGACTCAGCTATGAAAACCCACTAGGTGACCTTGGGCACATTACACTCTCTCAGCCTCAGAGGAAGGCAATGGCAAACCTTCTCTGAATTAATCTTGCCCAAAAAAAGCCATAACAAGCACCATAAATCAAAAGCAACTTGAAGGCATACAACAACAACAATAACAACAACAATCTAAACAGATTAATAGAATCATAGAGTTGGAAGAAACCATAAGTGCCATCCAGTCCAACCCCTGCCATGCAGGAACTCTCAATCAAAGCATACCAAATAATTGTAACATGCTTAATATAAGGGAAATTTCTTACTTTCATTCATACAAATGTACAGAAAATGAACAGATTATAAACATTTCTCTTTAAAAATGCAAGTTACTGGAGATTTAAAGAGAAAATGTAATGTTTTCCACATATATCAACTCTTCAACATTGACCTACTATACAAGTATGTACTTTGTACTTTTAACATCCATACCAAATTGCAGAACATAAAATAAGTCCCTTTTAATGCTTCAAGAAAGCTTCAACTGATACATATTAGCACTACAAATGGGCACACGAATGAGAGATTTAAAGCAAAAAGCCTGAAGTGTTAGGCAAACTACAAGTAAAATAAGCACTAGTTTAATAATAAGTGGACATTTCAGCTCTATTTAAATATTCTAAGATTTTCCTCAATTACATTGGAGCTGTCAAACAAAGTATATAAAGTGTAATTTTCAGATGGTCTCTGCAGCTCCATGCATGGAAAACTTAACACACACCCCTCTCGTTTTTTTTTTCCTCCCATAGCTGCTGGAAGTCCTTGGGGAAACATTTTTGTCTGATCTGTATGAGACAGAGCTGGAGCTGAAGATTCAAAAAGTCAGCACTACCAATCAGTTCAGGAGCTAAACAAAATTACAATCTCTTGAGGGCAGCAGGATTTTTTTTTTTTTAAAGTGCTGCCTCTTTAAGCTTTCTTGCTGTGCAAGCAAAGAATTTGGGTCTCAGTGCTCCATGCAGCAGAATACTCCACCAGACTGCCTGCCACCAGCAAAAGAAAATCTCTGAACCGCAGGGCTTGCTCACGTAAATGAGGTCACACTAGTGCCCCAAGCTTACAGTAGAGCCAAAACTCTGAAGACAGCTTACTGAATAAAGAAAAAAGCAGCACCAAGAGCAGCTGGTTCCTCTAGGCTACTGAAGCTAGTTACCCAAAAATGCTACTTCCTGGGAAAGATTTGTACTTTCTTCTCCAGGGTGTCTTTCTTCCTCGACTGTATATAGGGAGAAGGGGGCACCGAGAGACTTAATACAGGCTAACAACAAAATACAGCTGCAGTTAAAATAAGCATAGCTTTTACATTAAAGTAATTAGAAAGCCATTTATGACCTGAGTTTAAGAATACCAAATTGAACTTCCAGTTTCACAGACCACATCCAAACAACTATTATTCAGCCACATGCATGTTTTTAAACAAAACAGGAATAGTAGTGTTCTGTGTGGCACTAAGGGGAGGGGGGCAAAATTGATAGGATAAGAAGAAGAAGAAGAAGAAGAAGAAGAAGAAGAAGAAGAAGAAGAAGGATATATTTATAGTATTAATAATACAATAATAATAATAATGCAACTATGAAAATAATGTTAATTTTGTTTGAAAAAGTTGCTTCTTCTCCATAACACTTGGAATAAGAGATAATGCCTGGTTAGGTTTGTAACGGATAGGAAGAAGTGCTGCACAGTGCTGTACCATCCAAAGCACAAGTGGCTCATTCTGCAATTTTTAAAAAACATTCCCTATATAAGAGCAATTAGGATGCAGGGCTCTATTGAAGGAAATTAATGAGCTACAAACATCACAAAGCAGCACACATACAGTTCTATATGAAGCCAGCCAACAACATTATAGGGAGTGGAGAGCAAGTTTGAATGTTGGTGTTTGCCTCCCCAAATTCACTGCTCCTGGGGATAAAAGTAATCTATGGCTGCATCCACACTGTAGAAATAATCCTCTATGACACCACTGTAGCGGCCATGCCTCAATGCTATGGAATTCTGAGAATGGTAGTTTGTTGTGGCACCAGAGCTCTGGTGAGTTCAAGTGGTGTCAAACCAGATTATTTCTGCAGTGTGGGTGCAGCCTAAGAGAACAGTTCACTTTTTATCCTCTTGAAAAGACCACAGTGAGAAATATATTGTGGAATGAAGGATTCTCACCAACTGGAAAGCAGGGTACCAATCAGGCTCCACACAACAGGAAGCACCAGCCTTCTTCCAGTTATGTTATACAGATATAGAATGACGGGGCAACCATGGCTGAGTGAGTGTGTGAAGGGGGGCATTGCTTATTCTCTTCAAAGCCTTCTATGTAACTCTTTCTAAGCAGTTAAAAATCTAACAGGGAGGGGAACTTGGTATTGCAGTCCACAGTCCTGAAAAATGCCAAGAGGTTTGTGAACACCATGTTTTTCTATTAGGAATCTATAGAAAAGGCCACGCAAAATAAATAATTGTAGGACTGTAGATGTGAAAGCCCGGGAGGGAGGGGGGACTGGGGGAAAATTGGGGGGGGGGGGGGTTTTTCTGTTTTTTTCTCAAATCAATTTTTTTCAGAAAAAAAATCATCGAAAATTCATTATGTGAAAATTTATTCCAGAATGATGAACAAAATACTAACTTTCCCCACATTCTAAACACTATGTGGACCTCTGGGTATGGTTATGTACAGGATCTCACACCATTATAATTCCTGGTTTTGGCTTCCTTTACTCAGTGCTTTGTATGGAAATGAGTCCCATGAAGACAAAATAACTTTCTTTGCTTTATTTATGGCTGTTTCTGTTTTGTTTTAGTTGTTTTACTCAAGAGTTTGTACCTCAATAATAATAATAACAATAATAATAATAATAATAATAGGATTTATTTATATGCTGCCCAATCACTGGGAATCCGGGCGGCTAACAACAGAGGGGATAATAGACGGTTCCCTGCCTTCAGGCTTACAATCTATATATGAAAAATATAACAATGAAAAAAGTAAATTTAATTTATAATTAATAATTTGTAATTATTTCTGAATAAATTGTACTTTTAATATATCAAACATGATCATCTTATACCAGATCCAAATATCTATAATGTACTTTCTGTAAGGCAACAAAGTGACTTTAAATCCATAAAGGGTGGTAAAATTATATTTTTAAAAATTTCCCTCCCTCAAAATATCCCCCCACTAAAAAGAACAGTTTTCCCTACCATGGCTTCAACATTTCCAGAAATGTTATATCTCAAAGTAGGAATGGGCTTGGACATATGAAATAAAATATAGGTCCTACAGCACTAACAACCCAGAATATTAATGAATATTTTGATGGTATCTCAAAGGCACATTCAATAGGACAAATGTATATGCCTCACAGATAGTAATAATGAGTGATAATGTGACTGCAACAGGTACACCTCCTACTTGGATATATGTTTTACTTTGATAGAGATACTTCATCAGTCCAACAATGAAGGCCCATGTTGGTGCTTCAGTATTCTTAAATTCAACTTTTAATTAAGTTCTTAAATTTAACGTTTAATTGAAAGAGGGCAATACCAAGATAGAGGGAACAAGATTTAAAAGCAACCTGGGATCAAAATAATCTGACATCTTCTTTCACAGAATATAATCTATGATCTATGATTCTACATCATAATCTTTTCAAATGACATAATTTCTAGACTAAGAAGAAGAACATGTGAAGTGCAAATTTACTTGGTCTCAAGTATAGCTGCTTCATTAAGTGGGGCTGTGTCCTAAGTCTGGGGCTGTGAATGTGGATGTACAGAAAATGAAAAAAAAAAAAGAGTAAGAGTTGTTTTATTTCTTTATTTAAATATATAAAACATAGAAAAGAGAGAAGAGAATAAATAAAGACACTAGATGCAATCAGAAAATACAAATTGAGACAGAATATTTCTGAGAATATCTTCCAGGAAGACATTCATAATCTTTCTCTCCCTTGCATGAAAATGGACAAGATGAATAATTGAATAAAAGACACTGCATGTTTCTATAAGACAATTAATTGTTCTATTATTTAAAATCTATCTATTGTAAAAGCTGAGAATATTTTAGAAATACAACTGCTTTACTCTTACATTGGACACATTAGAATGTATTCTGTCACTGTGAGGAGAATCAAAAGATTTCAACCGAGAGCCAGTATGGTACAGTGATTTGAATGTTGGACTACCACTCTAAAGACGAGGATTCGATTCCCAGCTCAGCCATGAAACCTACTAGATAACCTTGAGCAAGTCGCATGCTCTCAGCCTCAGGGAAAGGCAATGGCAAACCTCCTCTGAAAAACTGTTGTCAATAAAACCCCATGATAGGTTTGCCTTGGGGTCGCCTTATGTCAGAAACAGCTTGGAGGTGCACAACAGCAATAACAGCAACAATTACAATGACATGAACAACTGGCCTCCAAGCTAAAACCTATGTGTGAGGAGCACCTTTTGTTTATATTCCCCAAGAATAACAAATTTTGCCACTCCCCTGGTCCAGTGAGGTGTCAATTTAGAACAGGTTTCTTCACCATAACAAGAGCCAGAATACCTCTTAGAAGGGTGGTTACTTAAATCAAAGCAATTTAAACCACGGTCATAATTTAAACCACCAAGAGAAAAGCCTGAGTGAAACCACTGGTTTAAAACAGTTTCCCCAATACTATTTCTTTAACAATGGTGAAATAGTACTACTACCTGACACCATCTAGAAAAATACAATTTGCATAATTTTTAGTTTTCTTTAGTAATTTGGGCAAAAGTAGTAAATAAGAGACTTAACTGCCCATGGCAAGCTGTGGATGCAGCATCAGTACAATAGGAATAGCAAGTAACTCAGGACTCATCTACATTGGCCAGAATAGTCCATAATGTTTCTGGAATACAGTATTCTGATCCCATGTTTTCCCAATTTCCTCCTCACTCTGTAGCAACACCGGGCAGCTGTCTATACATGCATCCCAGCCTGGCATTGGCACTACTGGTGCAAGTCGCTTCCTCTGAGGTCAGAAACAAGGTACCCAGAATGATCACATGGATGGGCATCTCACTGTGACCTTAGAGGGAATGACTCACACCTGTTGCAGCTGGCAACCCAGTGGGACACATGTGTACAATAGCTGCCAAGCATCTCTACAGAGTGCTCCAGGTTTTCTAGCAAAATCCAGATGAAAAGATACATTTGTCAACAAACATCATTTTAAGATAGGGACAGGGCAGGTACAGTGTGGAACTAGTTCTATGTCATGATGAGTCTACACTCAAATCAGCGATTTAGCCCTGCATCATGTAGACAAGTCACCATGAGGATGAGGGGGGAGCAGTTTAATTTGACCAATATAAACAAGCCCTCACTCACATAAACAAAGAAACTAAATCTTAAATAAAGGTCCCATAGCAAATGTTTTATATCTGCAGCATTGCTGGGTAACAGGTGTCCCAAAAACATGTATAGCATCCCACCAAATTTCTTACAAGGGAGTTCAAGCTGTATTGTTCTGAATGAATTTTGGTCCTTAAAATCAGAATAGCTTTTGAGATAATTTTACAGCCTCAAAGTTAAAATAATGTTTTTAAAACTGTTTAATCTCTTTATAAAGAATATTAAAACCTTGTTTTTATAATGAATGTTAAAAACTATTTAATCTTTTTATAAAGAAAGTGTTATCTCTTTTTATCTGTTGTAGATTGCCTTAGCCTTAGGATGGATGAGAGGCAATAAACAAATAATTTTAATAAATAAAAATATGTATTTATAGAGCACCCACTCAGTCATCTGTAACCATTTAGGTGGTTTACACAGAGATTACACATGAGATAATCTTCTCAAGGAAGCAGGGGGACAGCAAATACAGAAAACACTAAGAAGCGATAAGGATGCAGATGGTCTTGAACCAAGCACCAAAGGCCAGAGGTTACACTTGACATATTTTCCATCTTTTTATTCAAGGAAGAAATTGTACTTATTATTTATTTATTTATAGTATTTATACCCTGCTCTTCAGCCAAAAGGCTATCAGTGCTGCTTCTGAACAGGGTCCTTCAATTACACCCAGATTGATTTAAGAGAGGTTTCTTTCTATGGCAAATTATTCAGACGAGAAGGATCTTTTCCTTTTCTATACTGTCCTCTTTGCCTTTCCTCCACTTTGTTCCTTCCCTCATACATTTTTGCCCTTCATTCCCATTTATACACCAGCTTGAGTGACAATTATGTCAGCACTGAGTTGATTCTAACAATTTTGATTTAAACCAGATTGCAGATTCTAAAATATGGTTTCAAACTTGGCTATTTAATTAGACTAAGTATCCAAATGTGTGCAAGCAACAAGAATTTCAGTTTGTGCAAGACACCTCAATTTGTCAATGGTCACTACCATGCACTACAGCACTTCGTCTTACTCTCATCACATTCCATTATGCTCCAGACAGTTCTCCAATCCCAAAGAGCTGCTGCGGAGGGGCAAAAATTAAGTTCCCTGCCTTTCATCACACAAAGCACTTTTGGATACAACTAAGAATTGTGTTTACAGCACACTGTTATTTATTAGATTTTATTTATATTTGTAAAGACTATCAAAGCTATCTGTGACACTCTTTTCTGCACATTGTTTGATGTGGTAAATGTGGACAGTTATGACAGGGCCTGGATGTGCACAGAGGTGATTTATTACTCTAATGAGAGGAAATCATTCAGAGCTATTTATGCTTCTTCTCAACTCATTTAACAGTTCTTCTCAAATTCTTCACCTTAAGTAGCTTCTTCAGTTTAATGGCATTACCATATTTGTGTATGGAGAGAGGGAAAATACCTATTATTTATGCTTATTACCAGAAAAAAGAATGAAAGTGTTTAACTCACAATGAAAAGATAAAAATGTTTATTTTAAATGCATGTGCAGACATCTTTAATAGTTTACTTGAAAACATAATCTTATTTTCAACTCTTATTTCAATTGCTTTATTATAAAGTTAATTAACAGACTCCTGAGCAAGTATCTGAATGCAAAGCAATTAATGGTACTGAACTACCATTAATGGTACTGAATGACCCTGGCTATGCTCTTGAAGCAAAATCTTATAAAGACAACATAATTCTGTCACTTCAGTGATTTAACACAGGCTTTGTGAGGTTAATATTTTCAAGCAGTTACAGACCAGAAAGCTATTTTAATTAACCTTCAATGATTTAAATACTAGAAAACACAAATTAATAACCTAAAACAACAGTATTAACAACAATAAAAGAAAAATATTTTCTACATCAAACTCAACGTAGACATTTGATTTCTAGAAAATTTAATTGATATAACTGTCAGAAATAAATTTGAACTTCAATATATCTTCAGTACACTTCAGATTTGAACTGTCTTTTGCTAAATTTAGCTGGTTGACTGATTTTTTAAAAAACTATGAATTTTATAGTATTTGCATTCTAATAATAAACAAGAATCCAGACTGTAAAAATGATTCACTGCTGTTTTATTTCTAGGAGGTTACTGAGGCTGTTCTGAAAAGAGCAGGAGTCATGCACAGTCTGTCACTTACAACTGTATTGATACTCTCACAGATATATAAAGCACTGGTTGCCTCCCCAGCTTAAAACTTTCCCCTTTATTCCTAAAGTCTCATTTCCACAATAAATTATTTTGAGACAATGGCTATTTGATCAACTAGTGTCTAACCCAAAAACATCACATTAACAACAAAAATGTATGTAAAGTTTTCTACCAAAAGTGAGCCCTCACATATTGGAGTTATATAGGCACACAGGCACCAAAACTGCAAGTCCTGATCCAAGTCCAGTTGTCTGCATACAAGACATTAGCATGTGAATAAACGTGTACAGATGTGGTGTGTATGGGCATGGGAGCACACATTTAATTAATATCAAAGAAGCCCAGTGGTGCACTTGAATTTGTTTCTGAATACATACAAAAGTACAATATTATCCCTATTATTTGAGTACCAACATGTTCCTCTAAAGCGTGAACCATGGTCTGTGTGACCAATCCAGAGCCAATATCACCACCTGAGCTCACTTCAACTTTATTTTTGTGAGGACTTTCTATACTGTTGGCAAAGGAGAAAAGGCATATGGTAGACCAGTGATGGCGAACCTATGGCACGTGTGCCAGAGGTGGCACTCAGAGCCCTCTCTGTGGGCACACATGCTGTCGCCCTAGCACAGAGTTTGCCAGAGTTTCTTACTAGAAAGCCAGAGGGATGTGGCACTTTGCAATAAATAAGTGGGGTCTGGGTTGCAGTTTGGGCACTCAGTCTGTTAAAGGTTCTCCATCACTGTGGTAGACCATTTGGCCATATCACTGTTACTGCATCTTAATCTTGTGCTCTTAGATCTCTGTCTACTGAAGGAGAGGGGGGGGGCACTCTTTTGATTTTAAATTCTCTCCAGAGGCAAGCAAACCTACTAAAAACATCCTATATTGTCTCTGTAGCCTCCTCTGTAGCCAGTTGAAAACCTGTTGCATCAGACTCTTCGGGCAAGATTCTGTGCCTGCTTTGAAAATCCATCTTATGATTTAAAAACCTTTTAAAATAAACCTCCATTAATTCATTCAAACACTTCTTGGCCCAATTTAACATTTTTGTTGATTATTTTATCAGCTGAGCTTAACAGGATTCCCCTTGGTTCAAAAGCTATGCCTTCACTGTCATCTTGTCTGTATAAATTTGAATACTGTGATTATCTCTCACTGGCGTAAATTGTACCAGAGATAGTCTTCCTGCTCCCATTTGTAAAAGATTTTCCTAACTCTGATCACTCACTCTAGATAGCCTGGCCACATCAGTGAGCTCCTCATCCACATAGGCTTGTATCTGTCATAATAGTTACTTTCCTCTGTGGGACAAACAAACTGCATCTGTCCACTGTCTTTCTGGAAATCCATCATTTCAAATCTTTTTTTACCATGTCTGGTAAAGTCAGATGTAAAGATGTTGCCTTATCATGTGACTCTCATGAGGTCTTAGAAGCAAGTATAACACCCTGGTACATACCCAAGGCACATTTTGAATAATTGATATTAACATCTCTAATATCTTTCCCAGAAACATTAAGTCTGTTGCCATTTACTGAAAAGCTGTCACTGTCATCTTTTCTTATTATTTGTCACTCTTATTTTTTTCTTTTTCTTTGAAAACTCCTGGAGAAGAGGAGAAGTCCCAGCAGACTGGAGGAGGGCAAACGTTGTCCCCATTTTCAAAAAGGGGAAGAAAGAGGATCCCAACAATTATCGTCCAGTTAGTCTGACATCAATACCAGGAAAGATTCTAGAGCAGATCATTAAACAGAGAGTCTGTGAACATCTAGAAGGCAATGCCATAATCACAAAAAGTCAACATGGGTTTCAGAGAAACGAATCATGCCAGAGAAACCTGATCTCTTTTTTTGATAAAATTACCAGCTTGGTAGATGAAGGGAATGCTGTGGATATAGTATATCTTGATTTCAGTAAGGCCTTTGACAGGGTTCCCCATGATAATCTAGCAAACAAGCTTGTAAAATGTGAGCTAGACAAGGCAACTGTTACGTGGGTAATTGGTTGACCGGACGAACCCAAAGGGTTCTCAACAATGGCACCTTTTCATCCTGGAGAGAAGTGACCAGTGGGGTCCCACAGGGCTCTGTCCTGGGCCCAGTACTGTTCAACATCTTTATCAATGACTTGGAGGAAAAAATTGGGGGAATACTTATCAAATTTGCAGATGACACCAAATTAGGAGGAATAGCTAATACTCCAGAGGACAGGATCAAAATTCAAAATGACCTGAATAGATTAGAAAGCTGGGCCACAGCTAACAAAATGAACTTCAACACAGAGAAATGTAAGGTACTGCACTTAGGGCGAAAAAATGAAATGAACAGATATAGGATGGGGGACACCTAGCTTAAGGAGACAACATGTGAAAGGGATCTAGGAGTCCAAGTAGACCACAAGTTGAACATGAGTCAACAGTGCAATGCGGCAGCTAACAAGGCCAATGCAATTTTAGGCTGCATCAATAGAAGTATAGTGTCTAGATCAAGGGAAGTAATAGTGCCACTATATTCTGCTCTGGTCAGGCCCCACCTGGAATATTGTGTCCAGTTCTGGGCGCCACAATTCAGAAAGGACATTGAGAAACTGGAGCGTGTCCAAAGGAGGGCGACTAAAATGGTGAAGGGTCTAGAAACCAAGCCCTATGAGGAACGCCTTAGGGAGCTGGGTATGTTTAGCCTGGAGAAAAGAAGGTTAAGAGGTGATATGATAGCCCTGTTTAAATATTTGAAGGGATGTCATATTTAGGAGGGAGCAAACTTGTTTTCTGCTGCTCCAAAGAACAGGACCAGGAACAATGGATCCAAGCTGCAGGAAAAGAGATTCCACCTCAACGTTAGAAGGAACTTCCTGACAGTAAGGGCTGTTCGACAGTGGAACACCCTTCCTCGGAGTGTGGTAGAGTCTCCCTCCTTGGAGGTCTTCAAACGGAGGCTGGATGGCCATCTGTCGGGGATGCTTTGATCTGGATTTCCTGCATGGCAGGGGGTTGGACTGGATGGCCCTGGTGGTCTCTTCCAACTCTATGATTCTATGATTCTATTATTCTTTTTTGGGGGGAAACAACTTTTCTGTGTGTTTATCTCTACCCCTAAATGCATCAGAATTCTTGACACTTGATGGCAGTTCTTCTTGAAAATTACTAGAAACACATGGTTCTATAGACATTTCAATGTTGTCAAGAGATCTAATTTGACTTTCCTTTTGCTCTCAACTTCCACCAAAATGTCATCCAGGTACAGATACAACGGAATCCTTTTTTGCCTTAGAAGGGCTATTACTGGCACCAACACTGTGGTGAAGTCTCCAGGAACTGATGCGAATCCAAACAAGAAAGCACCAAATTGATAACACTGTTGATTGAAGTTGAATCTCAGGTATTTCCTGCAACTGAATTCAATGAAACATGCAAATATGCCACTTTCAAATCTACTAAAAGGAGATAATCTCCTAACTGCGAATTCTCTAATATAGGGCTCAAGCAGACAGGGCAGCAGGAGTGGCCTGAGTCCACTCCTGCCCTGATTGCCACAGGAGCATGGCAACCAGACGTTGCAGTCCCAAGGGCACCCACTGCTGCCATGGTCCTCAACGGGCCACAAAAAGGAGCACCAAGAAACCACTCCTTTTACAGCTGCTTTTGAACTGCATTTGGTGGTTCCAACATGGCCTCCAAAAGATCCAGGGGCATGCATCGTGTGCATGCCCCATCCTCAGATGAGCCCGACAGCAGACCTTCTGGACCATCTGTTGGAGGCTACAGTCTGCAAGATCTCCATTTTGAACTTGCAATACTGAACGAATTCATGGAGGTATTTCAGACCTAGTGTCCAGGAATGCTACCAACACACACTCACACGGCTGATAAGAGCCTGCTGGGCAAAAGGTAAACAATGCCAAGTTGCCAAGAAGCAGTTCCTTAACAATGCCAAACAACGTCCAATAGAATAAACCACTAGCCAATCCAAAGTTCAGGATTACAGAGAGCAATACTACCAGTCCAGTCCGAGGTCAAGAGAGCCAGAGGGTTGGTCAAAGTGTCTGGTCCAAGGTCAAGGATTCAAAGGGAGTCAAGGGTCTAGGAAGCCAGATCGAGCAGCATTCACTAATGAGAACTAATAGTCTCTGGCACGAGAGCTCAGGTGCCTTATATCTACTTTCCTTATCACAGTTGCTGATTGCCTAATTTCTCAGCAAGCCTCTTGGAATGCCGAAGGCACATCCTTTCTGATCTCCTCTGGCTAAAGGTAGGAACCTCAATGCTCTGCTGCTCTATGTCTCCCAAGTCTGGCACTTCTACTGGGGCAAGGCTGGACTGCTCAGCCCCAGGCTCTACTGGAGGAGATCCCACAGAGCTAGGGTCTGGCTGAGCCAAATCCACTGGGAGGGCAGAACTGGGGCCTGGCACAGCTTCAGGTTCCTCCTGCACCTGAGGAGCCGAGTCCTCCTCGTCATCGTCCTCGTTCTCGTGCTGGCCATGACATCTAGTACCATTCTGTAACCATCCTTCAGCTTTAACTATGTGGGGGGGGGGGGACTGAGCAAATGCCCTGATATCTCTGATTGTGAGGCGCATGTTCCATGGCCCCCATCTATAGAAGCAAATGTTCGTTTTCTTTTTGGTCTACTTCTATTTTTACTATATTTATTGGAACCAGTGATATAAGGTATCTTCTTCTCAGTCTTTTTGAAAACTGAATGTTGTAACCTCCTGAAACTACCTTGAGAACCATCAGTTGTTGCTAACCTCCACATATGATTGAAGAGAAATACAGTGGGCCCTCCTCTTATGCAGGGATCCGTTACAGATCCCTCCACATAAGGGGATTTCTGTGCGTGCTGGAGCCCCATTAGAAGTAATGGGGCTCGCGCCTGCAGTGTACAGTGGCACAATTGCGCCATTGGCACACGCCCCATTACTTCTTCCAGAGTGCATGATGGGCTTTTCTGGTGCAGCTTTGAGCATATGCTGAAAGCCGCGTATGCCACACCTGCGTAAAACGCGGGCATACTGTAATCTTCCCCTTAACAGCATTTCTTTCCTGACAGTACAGTGGTACCCCGGGATACGAATGCGCCGCCTTACGAAATTTCCGGGTTACGAAAAAAATCCATTTAAAAAAACTGTTCCGGGTTACGAAAAATTTTTTGGTGCTTTTCGGCGCTATTTCACACGAAATCGCGGCTTTTCCCCATTAGCGTCTATGGGTTTTTCGGCTTGCGAAGTATTTCGGGTTACGAAAGCGGCGGCGGAACGAATTAATTTCGTAACCCGGGGTACCACTGTATTGAACTTTTCCACACCTACTGGAGTGTTCAGCTCCTCTTCTTAGTTGATGTTGCCCCTGATGTCTGAATTGGAACCTTGCTTTCTCCCTTTGTGACAGAAATCCCCTTCCTCCTTGAAAGAAATAGTTTCCATTTCTAAATATCTTTACTCTAGATTTTTCGTTTGCCCAGATGGGCAAAATCTGCTTTTTATTTCTTTTCTACCAATGCATTTTCTAAAACATTTTCACCAAATAGACCTTTCTTTTAAAAGGGGCATTTATCAAATTGGTCCTAGATTTTTGGTCAGCCTCCCAATGCTTTAAGTACAATTATCTTCTGCCTATAGTTGTTGCTTATATTGATCTGGCTCCAAATGCTGTGTCTGCTACAAACTGTAGTACAGTGGACCCTTGTTATACGCTGGGGTTTGGTTCCAAGATCCCCCGTGTATAACAAAATCCGTGTATGCTCAAGTCCCATTAAATATAACGACATAGCAAAATGGTGTCCCTTATAAAAAATGGAAAATCAAGGTTTGATATTTGAAATTTATACTTTTTTGAAACATTTTCAAACTGTGGATGCTTGAATCCATGTATAAAAAAATCGGTGTATAAGAAGGGCCAACTGTACTTTATCTAATTTCTTAATGCATGTTGTAGAACACATGAAGAAATGTCTTCCAACTCTAAGACCTCTTGTATCCATTCCAGCCCTTGAAAACATTGAAGCAGCTACCGATGCCATGATGGACAACACTGCTGTGTCATGGTTTTCTGAGTGCAACTTCTATTCTTTGTTCATTCATATCCTTCAATGATGTATCTGCTTCCCACAGGAGGACAACATGAGAAATGGTACGTTAGTACTTACCTGAGAGACGTCCCTTTCCAGCAGAGAAGGTCCGGGCATCCTGATGTTGGGTTGCTCCGCCTGCTAAGGCTCCTGGAGGCAGGACGAGAAGTTTAAACAGAGGCCCGGGGCCCGGCCCCGCCTCCATGGGCGGAGCGACCCCCAGAGACCTCAGTCAGTGACCAGCCCAGCGACTGGCAAATCTTGGAATGTATTGGTGTCCAGACTTGGCCTCTAGAAGGCAGAGGCCTGAAGCTCGGAGAGGAGAGAAAGAAGGAGAGAGAGAGCAGAGTGTGTCCCGACCCTGGCCTTAGGCGGCTGCAGGTAGACAGGGTGGGAAGGATGCCCGGACCTTCTCTGCTGGAAAGGGACGTCTCTCAGGTAAGTACTAACGTACCATTTCCCAGCAGAGAAGGGTGCCGGGCATCCTGATGTTGGGATTTACAAAAGCTGTGACCCAACCAGGGGGGGCCTGCTGATGCCTAGGTGGAGTCGGGCACTATTTTTTGAAGGACCCTGCGGCCAAAGGCCGCCTCGGCCGACTGGAACTTGTCGAGCTTGTAGTGCCTGGCAAACGTGGAGGGAGTTTTCCAGGTAGCAGCTCGGCAGATTTCTGCCAGGGGAGCATTAGTGGAGAAAGCAGCCGAGGTGGATGAGCTTCTGGTGGAATGCGCCAAGATGCCGTCTGGCGGAGGTAGGTTCATGGTCTTGTAGCATTCGAGGATGCAGACCTTGATCCATCTTGACAGTGTCGACGATGATATCTTTTTACCCTTGGATCGCGGTTGGAAGGAGATGAAGAGCGATTCTGACTTCCTGAAGGCCGCAGTCCTCTTGAGGTATATTTTTATGGCTCTGTGCACGTCCAAGGTATGCCAGGCCCTGTCCAACTCACTGGTCGGGCGAGGGCAGAAGGTGGGCAAGACGATGTCCTGGGATGAGTGGAAAATCGAATTAACCTTGGGAATGAAGGTGGGGTCTGGCCTCAACAGAACGGAATCAGGTCTAATGATGCAGAGTTCTTTCCTCACCGACAACGCTCCGATCTCTGAAACTCTGCGGGCCGATGTGAGCGCTGTCAGGATGAGCGTCTTGAGGGTGAGGAACTTGAGAGAGGCCTCCCTCAGCGGCTCGAAAGGCTGTATCGTCAGGGCTAGCAGTACCTTGTGTAGGTCCCAAGATGGGAATCGGTGTCTTGTCGGAGGGGCCCTGTTGGAGACTCCCTTGAGTAATCTCCTAATGTGAGGATGGTGTGATATCGCCGCGGCCTGTTCGTGTGGCAGTATCGAAGTGATTGCTGCCACCTGTCTCTTTATTGTGTTGGGCCGGAGGCCCTGGCCAAAGCCGTCCTGGAGAAATTGGAGTATTGTGGCAACAGAGACTTGAATGAAGTCCTTCTTCTTTCTCTTACACCATCTCTTAAACGCCCTGAAGGTGTACTCATAGATCTTCATGGTGGAAGGGCGCCTCGATGCCAGGATGGACTCGATTACTTCAGACGAGTAGCCGTAACTGGTTAGCATGTCCCTCTCAATTTCCACGCGTGAAGCTGAAGCCAGGCGGGATCTGGGTGATGTATCTGGCCCTGAGCCAACAGGTCTGGCCTGGCTGGGAGGGGCAGACTCTGTATGGACTGGCTGAGAATCTCCGAGAACCAGGGGCGTCTCGGCCAGGCCGGGGCTATGAGGATGATCTGTGATCTCGTCGTTCAAATTTTGGACAGAAGGCGTGACAGTAGCGGAACTGAAGGGAAGGCGTATAGGAGACCCTCTGGCCAGCTGCAGTTTAGGGCGTCGAAGTTTTCTGCCCCCCTGGGTCTTGAACCTTGAGAAGAACCTGGGGGTCTTGGCGTTGGCCGGCGATGCGAACAGGTCCAGGATCGGGCGGCCCATCGTCTCTGTTATGGATTGGAAGACTTCCGGATGAAGGCTCCACTCTCCCTGGTCTATATCGGTCCGACTGAGCCAATCTGCTGCGGTGTTGAGTTGTCCCTGCAGGTGTTCGGCCTCTAGGGACAGCAGATTTGCCTCTGCCCATGATAGCAGGGCCTGGGCTTCCGCCATGAGGGACCTTGATCTTGTGCTGCCTTGACGGTTTATGTGAGCCTTGGCGGTGATGTTGTCCGTACGCACGAGGACTGACTTGTGGCGGATTGACTGGCCGAAGGACTGGAGGGCTAGGCGGATCGCTCGGAGTTCTAACCAATTGATGCTGTGAGCTCGTTCCTCCGGGCTCCACCTCCCCTGGGCCAAGTGTGGTCCGCAGTGTGCCCCCCAGCCCCGGAGACTGGCGTCCGTGGTGATCTGGACTTTTTCGGCCGTCCAGATGGGTCGACCTTTGTGGACTGTTGGGGCTATCCACCACCTGAGGGACTGGCGAACTCTGTTGGGCACTAATATCTTGGCATGGCTCTTTAGCGCAATGGCCTTCTGGTGTGGCAGCAGAAGCCACTGGAGGGGTCTGGCGTGGAATCTCGCCCAAGGTAGGCACTCGATCGCAGCGATCATCAGACCCTGTAGGTGAGCGAGCGACCGGAGACTGGTGCGAGAAGATCGCAGCACCTGAAGTGTTGACCTCCGGATGGACTGGATCCGGTCGGGCGGGAGGCGGACCGTCCCCGACCTTGTGTCTATCAGGGCTCCCAGGTGGATGATCGTCTGACTGGGGTGAATGGAACTCTTGTCCAGATTGATCAGGAAACCGTGGTCTTCCAGGGATTTGAGTATGATGGTGGTGTCCCGGATGGCTTGAGACCTTGAAGGGGCCCTGATCAGGAGGTCGTCCAGGTAGGGGTGCACATGGAGGTGTTGAGTCCTCCAGTGGGCGACCAGGGCTATATTGACCTTCGTGAATATTCTGGGCGCCGAAGAAAGCCCAAAGGGGAGGGCCCTGTATTGGAAGTGGCGCCTGCCATATCTGAAGCGTAGGAAACACCGGGAGGATGGGTGAATCAAAATGTGAAGATAGGCATCCTGTAGGTCTAGAGAAGAGAGAAAGTCCTTGTGGCGAAGGCTGTTGAGAACGGTTTTCAGGGTCTCCATCCTGAATTTTTTCTTCCGGACGAAGCGGTTGACTGCTCGCAGGTTGAGGATGGCTCTCCAAGTTCCGTTTTTCTTCGGTACCAGGAAGAAAGTGGAATAGCACCCTTGGCCTCTTTGAGCATCTGGCACAGGTTCGATGGCATGAATGGCGAGTAGACGATCGATGGCTTCCAGCAGGAGGCGATGCTTGTTGGGGTCGTTGGGCTTGGGAGAGGGGATGAACGTGTTGGGAGGAGTGCGATGAAACTCTATCTTGTATCCCCTGCGGATGGTGTCGAGGACCCACTTGTCCGACGTGGATCGCTCCCAAGCCCCTGCGAACCCCTGGAGACGGCCTCCTACTGGAGGGGCACCGTCATGGCTGTTGATTTTTTGAATTGGATTTGGAGCCCCCTCCTTTCTTGGGGGAGAAGGGGGGGTCGATTTCGCTTGTTGAACTTGTTGTCGCCCCATCTGGGCTTGGTGGGCCTTGCCTCTCTGGACTGAGAATGAGAGGGGGAGAAGGACCGTGATGATCGAAAGGAAGACCGGTTCCTGAACTGTCTCTTGTCGTCCTTTCTTCTTGACGAGGGCAAGGTCTTCTTTTTGTCCTTGCCCTCGATCAGCACCGGTTCGAGGGATTCGCCGAACAATTTAGTCCCTAAAAAGGGAGTAAAGGCCAAGTTTTGTTTGGATCTGGCGTCTACCTGCCAGTTTTTGAGCCAAAGCTGACGTCGCACTGCTAGTGCCGCCGCCTGGGCCCTGGCGCACTGCTGTACACAGTCTAGGGTGCCATCTGCCCCCAGAGCCAGCGACTTGGTGATCTTATTGATGGTCTGTCGGACCTTGGTGTCTGCGTGGGGCAGCAGCTCCTGCAACTCCTTGGCCCACTGCAGTGATGCACGCATCGCCAGAGAGACTGTAGTGGCTGCCCTTATGGCTACCGAAGTGGCTTCGTGTGCCTTCTTGAGAGCCCCCCTCGGCCCTTCGGTCCTCAGGATTTCTGAGTGTGTCCTCGCCATCCCTGGTGAAAACTGTCGAAGAAACGAGGGCAGACACCGGAGCGTCCACTAGGGGGACCCTGAGACTATCCATGACTCCGCGCTGAAGGATGTACTGCTTCCGAATTGCGCTGTGATTGGGTCTAGAGGCTGCTGGTGTCTTCCATTCGTCTCTCACGATCTGCATAATGTTGGAGGGACATGGAAGTTCCTGAACCGTGGTGACGGGGGCAGGAAAAAGATCTTCTCCCACCCTGGGGAGATCTGAGTCCGGCGCAGGAGCAGAGGGGGGTGGCAAGGCGATGCCCAGGGTTTTGATTGTTTTCTTTATCAATGTTGGATAGTCCTCCGGCTTGAGGAGTCGCGAGGACATGGGAGCGTCACTGGTCGAGTCTCCTTCGTCCTGAGAGAGCTCTCCCTCCTCGGACTCGGAGGCCGCAGAGTCTAAGCTGGCCGGTGGACCCTCGTCCTCAGAGGAATGGGGCGAAGAAGATCGAACTCGCTTGTTGGATTGGGTTGCGTATCGGGCCCTCTTGGCTGGGGGGCGATAGACCTGAGATCCATCGGAGTCTGAGTCCGACTGCGAATCCCGCCTCTGTGATCCTCTGGATCTGGCGGCCTGGGCTTGGGCCTGGGAGTCTAGGGGCCTTAGTATCCTAAGGTCATCTGGGGACCTGGACTCTCTAGGGGATCCGCGATGCGCGGAGTTGGAGGAGGAGCGGCTCCTGGCTAGATTGGCCGACTCGCGGTCCGAGTCGCTGGCATGGCGGCCGCCATTTGTTGCCGCCTGGCCTAGCATCCCCGCTTCCTGGTCGCCCCTAACATGGCGGCCCCCATAGGAGGCCGCATGGCCTCTTGACCCCACTTCCGGGTCAACAAGATGGCGGCCGCCATCTCTGTCCGCGTGGCCAAGATGGCGGCCCCCATCTTGGCCCATGTGGTCTCCGCCCCGATGGCCCACCACGCGACCGCTGGCGTCTGCATGGTGCCAGATGTTGGGCCCTCCCAGCCCAAACCACCCTTGGGGGGCGAGGGGGGCCCAAGGGAACCCCCATTGGGGGGGGGAAGGGGCCGTTTGAGCCGCCCGGTGGCTCGGCCGCTGGGCCTCTGGCTGCGGAGGGGCCCTGGAAGAAGGGGCCCGGCCACCCCAGGAGGGGGGAAAAGAGCGGAGGGGCAAAGGGGCCGGCGCCCCAGGCTTGCGCCGCGCCGGGCTGGCCCCCCCGGAGCGCCGCCGTCGCTCTCTCTGCGGGGGAGCGCAGGGACGTCTGCGGTCCCCGACTCCCTGGGAAGCCCCCGGGGAGCGACGCAGGGCAGGGGGGGTTGGCTTACCTCTTCCCCTGGCGTCCGTCGCGGCGGCGGTAGAGGCCCACCAGCGTCCGGCCCTGGCCGGGTCGGCTGTGGTGGCCTGGGTCCTGCAGCGGGCCGTGAGGGATCTCCCTCCGCCCGGTGCGGCCCGGCTCCCACTTGACCTCCTCCGTCTGCGGTCAGAGCCTCTGGGCGCGCTTCCGGCAAAGCCGGGGCTTGCCCGGGCTGAGTGGGAGCCCGCTCGCCCGCTGGCCTGGCCTCTTCCTCGCTGGCCATGAGGGAGAAGGCAGAGCGAAAGGGAAAGGAGAGGAAGGAAAGAAAAAACTTTTTTTTTTTTTTTAGGGAGAAAAAGGAAAGAGAACAGAAAGGGTAAAAGCCAGGCCAAGTCTGGGGGAGCCAATGTAGAATCTTCTAAGCAGCTGAGATGCGTCCTACCAGGAGCTAGGCAGGAGAAAGACTGAGGTCTCTGGGGGTCGCTCCGCCCATGGAGGCGGGGCCGGGCCCCGGGCCTCTGTTTAAACTTCTCGTCCTGCCTCCAGGAGCCTTAGCAGGCGGAGCAACCCAACATCAGGATGCCCGGCACCCTTCTCTGCTGGGAAATTAAAGCAGAGACAGGGCCATCAACCAGTTGAAATGATAACTGGTCCTTCAAGTCTTTTTCATATGTGTACACTTTTTTATTGTGTCCTATAAAGCTCTTTTGAGTTTACAGATGTTTCCCACTCTAACCCAATTAAGGGATGAAACAGATCGTCCCTTTGCGCCAGCTTCAGGGAGGCATCAGAATGTGGTGTTTACACACTGCGCACTCTGATGCTACCCCAAAGCCGGCATCATGCTGCCCACCCAACTGCACATGCCCTGGCTTTGCAGCACTCCGACAGCATGGTGTTTACATGCCACACACCACAGGAAAGCAACAAAAATGCAGCAGCGCTGGAAAAGCCAGTTTTTTGCTAGCTCATCTGTTTTGGCCCTAATTCCTTTAACATTTCAGACATAGGTATTTGAATTGTTTGAGATGACATTTTCTGCCACTGTTTTATTGTTTTTTTATGACTCTCCATTTTCCTCCTTATTTAAATTTTAATCAATGTTCTCACCTAGTCAACAGTACTTTTTAAAGCAAACTTTAAAAATGCTCTCCATCAAATACAGTAACTTGGTTTTACCATACTCTTTTATTGTTTCTAAGTCTGTGAAATCAGCACTGTCTCTGTCTGAGACCACTGAGTCTGCATACACAGAACCTAAGTCTGACAAATATTTTCTCTTTATTGAAATCTCTTTATTTCCCCTAGATTCTGTATTAATTGCATGTTTAGTTTTTGCATTATCTATACTTTTCTGGTTTTGAATTAACCAATGTATCCCTATACTGTGTCTGTGAACTACCTGACTCTGGCCTGTTTTCTGCATCTCCACTAACGTTACTGTGTCTGTATTAAACAGATGCAATAAATTCATTTCCAAACTTTTTTCATCCAAATTAAAAGTCACTGGTAAGTCATGCTAAAAAATAGGAATCACTTGGATTAATTACATTACTCAAATTCATTGGATGGAAAATGCTTCAATTATTAAATGATAGGTGAATATGGGCTTGAAGCTCCATATTTATTTTGTCTTTCATTAAAGATCTTATTACAAAGAAAAAATGTATTCTGAAGTTGATGCTACTGAACCAGTCTCATCATGATTGAGTCTGGCTTCCTATATCTTAAGTGTGATTTTCAACAAATATAGAGGTAAGAAAGTGCATTGATTGCTTATTAGCACTCAACTCACATCTGAATTTAAAACACTCCTTTTCCTTCTGGACAAGAATTGTATTTGATTGACAGTGTCAGCCATTACATATGACTGCATGTTTGACTGAGTGGAGTTCCCTGATTGGGCTGAAGGTTGCCTTGCTTCTGCCCAACCTCTGTGTTTAAATCAGCAGATTCAAGATGGTGTCTAAGAGCCTCAACAAAGCCAATAACCTCCACATGTCCCCTTACTGCTTTAAAATTCTTGTCAGATAAGTGTTTTGGCTTTACATTTTCCATTAATTTTACTTTTTTAGGCTTTCTACTCTTAACAGAAACTATCTCCCTGGGTCTTACCACACCCCAGAGCTGCATGAAATATTGCCCTTCCGACTTGCTGTTGTTTAAAGAAATAAATATGTAGCAGCAATGGTCAGGTGTCAGTAAGGTAGACCTAATTGCAATCCCACTTTTATTTGTTGGATGGATACCTGCCTCTGTGAAAGATGAATTCTAGAGATTCTGTCAGGAGAGCTGGTTGACCCTCTGGAACATGATGGAAGATGGAACTGAGGACAGCACTGCAAACAGGGAATTGAAAAATATTGCCAATACACTTCCTTCCACCAGCAGGAAAGTTTGATGGATCCTGGTTCACTGCATGAATACAAGAAGTCCTTCCAAATGTGAAAGTAGCAAGCCTGGATCCAACCCTCTATGTTTATTAAAAGGTTTATTTTCCTTCAATATTATATTAAAAAAGAAAGTATTTATTTTACTTGGGCGTTGAACACAAATTAATGATGACAGAAAAGCTGTTGCTGTAATAGGTACATGTATTTCAAGACCAGGTAAAAGCCATGAATGTTTGGTGCCTTGCGGAAAAACACCAAATATAGAACACAACTTTGTTTCTTGTAGCTTACAGCTGTACACGTTTATAAAACTGAAAGGGCAGTAGGTTAAGCAGTTTCATAATGGTTTCAAATTGTAGGCCATTGTGTATATTGCATGCAATGTTCGATGCACTCTGCGACAAGTCTGACCTAATTCCAGTCTGAGCAGCAGACTGAAAATACTGTTGCGGTTTGAGAAAAGTACAAGTTATTGGTATGTTTATTATTCCTTTTTTAAAAAAGCTTATACTACAGATTGAAAATGACATCAATTTCCCATTAAGAAAATGTGCAAATAACAGTAAATAATAATAATACAGTTATTATTATTACTGTGTGATTGAAGCAGGGAAGGGAGCAAGTCACAGACAATAATCTCTCCTCCTGTTCTGTGCACAGAATCCTTCACTGGACCAAAAGAACACTCTGTCAACATTTTATTCTTTATGTTAATCTATATATCTTAAAAACCAAACAATATATGTCAGAAGGGAATGATGATGTAGATCTTCGTTTTAAATATATATAAATTCAAATAGCAATTGAGTTGTCTCAAAGAGCAATATACAGAAATAATGGAGCTATTTGCAAACATAAACGAAGGTATCATACAGAACTCCCATAATGATTCTGTCCAGTAAATACAGTCATAGCTCTGCACTTGGCTCTAATAATGAAGGCTTTATAAAGGCTTTTACTACTCCAGCTCCTGTTTTCTCCTTGTCCTCTGTCTATCTGGAGGTTTTTGTAGCAGTATCAACATGGGGGAGATGGTGAAGGAGGGCTGGAGAAATACAGACTTTTCATATTGAGTTGGAGCAATACAGATGCAATAAATGACTAAATAAACCGAGCTTGAGCTGGGAAAGGGCAGGATTCTACTCTAGCCAATCCTACTGTGGCTGTGTGCCTGTCTACCAGAGGAAATGGAAACTGCCAAAATCCCTTTCTGGGTGTGCATGAATAGCAAAACGAAAAGGGGAGAGGAAATCAGGTTCCTCCTCCTTCCCCTCAGCTACCCTCACCACGATGGAAAAAGCACAGGCTTATAACTTATTAACTGTCATCTTGGCCTCAGAGGGAGCGATCAGGCAGACCCAGCAACATCAGGGACTGCCTGAAGGATGAGACTTCTCCCTCCTTTAACTCTCACATTGTATTTTGTATTGTATTGCAATTTTTTACTGTACACCGCTATGATCATTGCGGAATAGCAGTCTATAAATAAAACTTATTATTATTATTATTATTATTATTATTATTATTATTAATTTGGCCACCCAAATGCGAATCGTAGGAAATGTAGAGATTGGTGAAAGAAAAAGTCATTCCTTCAAGTTGTCTCTGGAAGATCCAAAATGTGTTCGTTTAGGCTTACCTGACCTGGTTGTTTCATTACACGTGTGCATATTATTCGTTTTGATTAAAACTACTGCTGAAACATGTCAAACTATCCTTTTTAATGATGTAGGAACCTATCTCGACACTTAAATGTTATTTCTGCCTCTGGTAACAAAATTTCTGCTTTATGAAGTAATGCTCAGGAACAAATCTATTTCATTAAATGAGGTATTTGTTGGTGCTGTTGTTGTGTGCCTTCATGTCATTTCTGACTTATGGCAACTTTTTCAGAGGGCCCTTGCTCTTGCCCCTGAGCCTAAAATAAATAAAAGAGAATTATTGTTGCTTTGTACTACTTCTAGTAAGCAAGCCATGCTGACACGAACGTCACATAGCCTTCTGTTTTTTAGATCTTACTTCACCATGGCTGTTTAAATCCATTTAACAAAGATTTATTCAACATCATTATTTTCTAGCAATTATCTCTCTTTGCATCCTTCTCCCTTTTGGGAAAAACATATTATTTTGCAGCATGGTTTTAATTAAGAAGTTGTATTTAAGGGCCCTATCACACTACACTGTTATAGTGCTATTATTCCACTCTAACTGCCATGGCAATATTCTGTGGAGTAATGGAGTTTGTAGTTTACTCAGACCCCGGAGCTCTGTGTCTAAAAATTCTAAATGCTCTTCCTAAACTGGAAATCCAGTTGTAGTATGAGAGGTGATTCTAAATGGTTTTGTTCAACCTTTAAATATTTCTCTCATCATTAAGTGAATGACACCCAGCTTGAACATCCCTTTTTCCACAGCCGTGGCACTGGGTCAAACAGGGAATCAGCAAATAGTAGTGCTAATGAAAAAAAGCTAGAACAACAGCATTCTGGAACTGGGAGACACAAAACAACTCTCCAAGGCAGCCTTACATACCCTCAAAACAGCTCTGGAGGGCTGGGCAACCTTCTTGGAATGCTTCTGGCAGTATAGATTGCAGAGGAGGAACGTTCTGTTGCAACGATTAGAAGAATACTGGATTGAACTCCCATTTTTATATAGCTTTTCCTATCAGGAAGCCTATTTGTGAACATATGAAGACTGTTCTACACATTATGGCTGCATCAATAAAAGTATAGTGTCTAGATCAAGATAAGTAATAGTGCCACTGTACTATGCTTTGGTCAAGCCCCACCTGGAATATTGTGTCCAGTTCTGGGCACCACAATTCAAAAAGGACATTGAGAAACTGGAGCGTGTCCAAAGGAGGGTGACTAAAATGGTGAAGGGTCTGGAAACCATGTCCTATGAGGAATGACTTAGGGAGCTGGGGATGTTTAGCCTGGAGAAGAGAAGGTTAAGAGGTGCTATGATAGCCCTGTTTAAATATTTGAAGGGATGTCATATTCAGGAGGGAGCAAGCTTGTTTTCTGCTGCCCCAGAGAACAGGACCCGGAACAATGGATGCAAGCTGCAGAAAATCAGATTCCACCTCAACATTAGGAGGAACTTCCTGACAGTAAGGGCTGTTTGACAGTGGAACACACTCCCTCAGAGAGTGGTGGAGTCTCCCTCCTTGGAGGTCTTTAAGCAGAGGCTGGATGGCCATCTGCCAGGGATGCTTTCATTGAGAGTTCCTGCATGGCAGAGGGTTGGATTGGATGGGCCTTGCAGTCTCTTCCAACTCTACGATTCTATGATTCTAATCCCTATCTTCCACTGCCTTGCCCAGATCCTGCAAGCCCTTGCCCATAACCCCCCTGATCGAGTCTATCCATCTGGCTTGTGGTCTTCCTCTCTTTCTTCTACCATCTACCTTTCCTATCATTATTGTTGTTTCTTGTGATCTGTGCCTTCTCATTATGTAGCCAAAGTACAATAGTTTCAACTTGATCATATTTGCTTCCAAAGTGAGCCCTGGTCTGATCTGTTCAAGAATCCATTTGTTTGTTTTCTTGGCTCTCCATGGTATCCCAAGTAGACTTCTCCACCACCACATCTCAAATGATTTAATTTTCTTTCTGTCTGCTTCCTTCACTATCCAGCTGTCGCATCCGTACACGGTCATTTGGAATACAATGGCCTGAACAATTCTGACTTTAGTGCTCAGTTGTATGTCTTTGCTCTTCAGTAGATTTCCCAGTTCTTTCATAGCTGCCCTTCCCATTCCTAGTCTTCTCATTTCTTGTCTGCAGTCTCCATTCTAGTCAACGTTTGATCCTAGATATGGGAATTCTTTAACTATTTCAATTTCTTTGTTGTCTAGATTGAATTTGTGTCTTTCTTCTGTTGTCATTATTTTTGTTTTCTTTATGTTCAGTATCAGACCTGCCTTTGCACTTTCATCATTCACCTTCCTTATTAACTGTTCCAATTCCTGGATGTTTTCAGTTAATATTATGGTGTTGTCCATATATATTAAGTTGTTAATGTTGCTTCTTCCTTTTTATGATGTTTTCAGCATATAAATTAAACAAGTAGGGTGAATAGGATGCAGCCTTGCCTGACCCCTTTGCCTATTAGGAACCACTCTATTTCTCCAAATTCTGTCATGACAGCAGCCTTTTGTCCTTGGTAAAGATTTCTCATCAGGACTATCAGATATAGTGACACCCCCATGTCTTTGAGTGCAGTCCATAGTTTTTCATGATCTATACAATAAAATGCTTTGCTTTAGTCTATGAAAACACATGCTGATTCTTTTTTGGAATTCTTTGGTGTGGTCCATTAACCATCGTATGTTTGCAATGTGGTCCCTAGTGTCCCTTCCTTTTCTGAATCCTGCTTGCACCTCTGGAATTTCTCTCTCCATGTCGGGTTGGAGTCTATGTTGCAGAATTTTGAGCATCATTTTGCTACTGTCCTATAGTTGCTGCAGTTTTTTGTATCTTCTTTCTTGTGGACTGGTATATATATCGAGCGTTCCCAGTCTGTTGACCACTGCTTTGTTTTCTATATTTGTTGGCATATTTCAGTTAGCACTCAAGTTGCATCTGTCTGTAGGCACTGTAGCAATTCAATTGGGCTATCATCTGTTCCTGGTGATTTATTTTTTCACATTTCCGTTATTGCAGATTCCACTTCACTTCTTAGAATTTGGGGTTCATCTTCATATGGCTTGGTTTCATCTTCATATGGCTTCTCATTCCAAATATCATTCATTCCCTCATCTCTTTTGTATAAATCTTCTGTGCATTGCCTCCAGCATCTTTTTATTTCTTCTTGTTTCTGTATAATGTTCTTTTTTTCTCCGCAGAGCATCCCTGCCTTCAGTTTAAACTTGCCTCTATTTTTTTTTCTTACATTGTTCTTCAATTCATCTGAAATGTTATTCAGGTCATATTTTGGTATAAGGAAGGTTTTTGCTTTCTTCATCAGCTTAACTCTGATTTTTGTTATGAGCAGTTCATAGTCTGTGCTACAATCAGCTCCTGGTCTGGTTTTGGCCGCAAGGACAGAGTTTCTCCATCTTCTTTTTCCAACTATGTAGTCTATCTAGTTTTTGTGTTTATTAACTGGTAATGTCCAGGTGTATAGTCTCCTATCTGGTGACTTAAGTAACAAATTAATTAATGCAGCTGTCTGACTTAAACCATTTAAATCATTATTTTTAATAATGGCAAATGAAATCTCTATGATTTTAACAGCCAGCATTGCCAGAATAATATGCAGACCTTTTGTTCTGGAAATGCCTTATTAGAATATTTATCTTATGATAGTGTTGTTTCTTTATATTAGTAAGGTGACAAGAACAGTGACGTATGTAGCATTCCTAAGACTAAAGTAAGGAAAACATCACTAGTTATTAGTTTTGGTTGTATTTTATCAATATTGTTTGGGAAATCTACTAATTTTCTCTCTCTCATTCTCATAGACACACATGCATGCACATGCACAAACACACAGAGTGTTATTCAAATCCTTTGCTGGCACCTAATATTTAGAAGCCCAGATTTGCTAGAGTGAAAAGGAGATACTGAATGCATTCACATCTTGTTTTATTGCTTCTTTTCCAGACAGACTGTGGTCATTCCTATGACTCTATTGCAACACAGTCTGCGAACATACTTACCTGAAATAAGCACAACAAAATATTTCCAATATAGCATATTTGTTTGCATTCCTTAAATGCTAGCATATTGAGTCACCCTTCTACCTCTTCTGAACTTAGTTATTTTACAAACAAATATCACTTAAAAAACAAAAACTCACACATATAAATGTGCTCTTGTTCATTTTAGCATCCTTTACAATAAATACATGGCAAGATCTCTGAAGTCAGTAGTATTGTCACCAATTACACATTTATTACATTGCCTAATGTATACTTCAGAAAATGTAATTTCTCCTAAATTCTAAGTAATCTTTTAAGATTATTACAGGTCCCATCAAAACACCAAAAGCTAGTTCTAGAAAGTTCCATCTAGCTCTGTGCAGGCCCCACATGAAGAAGTTCACTTCTCCTAAATTTCAGAATAATCTCTTAGATATTTGAGAATGCCCTTTTTATTTTCAATCCAGACGCCAAATTCAGATAACAAAGGCCCAAAACACATGAGTCAAATAAAACAGCTTCCGACCACTTGGGGGGGGGGGGGGTTCAAGTTAAAATCACTCATGCTCCCAGAGCTGCCAGAAGCTGCTCTGATACCTTCAAAATTAAGTGGAAAAAATCAGCTCCTGCTAATGCCAGCTTGGGAGTGTGGTGGCAGCCCGCTTTGGAAGCCTGAGGCCTCTCCTTGCCACTCGTCTGCTTCACCTCAACCTTCCTTCTCCTGAAGACTCACCAAAGTCCAAGCCTAATCCCTTGGGGCTAAATCAAAGCATTTGGTTCTGTAAATCCAAATTGCACTCCCACCCTACAAGGCATACCAAGACCTCCCATAAACTGAAGAGACATATAAGCCTAGTCTAGTTATTGCTATGACATGTACCATTTCCACCAGTTTAACTTCTCCAAATAAGTTTTATAAATTCAAGTCGCTACATTTGAGAGAAAAGAGTGTGCATTCACAAGATTGCACATACACAAACACTATTTAAATTCAGCTGTGAAAGAAACAATAGTTGACGGTTCAGTTCCCATTCTTTAAATGCACACAGAAACAAGTATGTACCAAAAGGCTTACCTGCTGGGTCTGATATCTCTGCTGGGCCTGCGACAGATACTGGGCCTGGGGAGGCAAGTGCTGAGGTTGTGGCTGTTGGTTGTAATATGGCTGTTGGCAGTAACCACTTACACCTTGTGGACCATATTGGGGTGGAATCTGTTAAGGAGGGAAAGCCAGAAGAGACATAAATTGAGAAGAAAAATTCATGTCTGCAATTCTATTTCTATTCCCATTGATACAAAGATTAAGAACTTTTAAATGGAAGTATTTAAGTGAAACTTTATTCTATTCTATTAAATGAAAGCACAAAAATTCACTTCTCCAATAATCATTCTACCAAATCAAAAAAGACTAGAACATATAAGCAACCAACTATCGACAATGCAAATCCCATAATCTATAGAAAGGTTTAGAACAGAATCCATGGGCCTTCAAAGCAATCACCCATTCAGGCACTGACCTCATGTGGATCAGCTCAATTTCAAAGAAAGAATTTCACAATTTCACCAATAGATTCAGCAAGCTATTTCCATGTCCAGGTTGACTCAGTTTTCCATCTTTGCATAGGTCAGTAAAATTGTTTTTTGGGGGGGAACTGGCTTACAGTGTGTAAACTGGTTAGAGAGTGCTGAGTTCACTATGAAGCAGTATAGAAATGTAAATGCTATTGCTATTTCCCACAGAGGAGTATTATTTCTCTTCCTTTATGTCTTGAAGCCACTGCCTACATGTTCTCTCAACTGATAAGTTTCTCTCCCCTACCGACATATATTTGTGAAGGACTTTCTAAAATCACAAGCAGATAGATACAGAGAAAAGTACTCTTGCAAACATTGGTTCTCCCAAGCTGCTCAAGACTTTTCAAGGAGAATACCAGCACTCTGACTTGGGTTTACAGTTGGTATGCTATGATTCTGTCAGACTACATCAGTTACAATTCTGGCCCCTGAAGTCTCTACCTGATGTTTCTGTGTCATGTTCATGGGCAGATCATCATACAAAGCATTACTGTAATCCATTTGAAAGGTTACTAGACCATCAAGCACTGTCCCTGGACCAAGAACATTTGCTGATGATGAACCAGACAAAACTGGTAAAATGCACTCATGGCCACTGAAATCAGCTGAGCTACAAGTGTTAGGACTAGATTAAAGAGTACTTCCAAGTTACATTCCTAATAAAAAAATTTTTTTAAAAAAACATTTATTTGTATCCCGCTTTTCCTAGAGATCAAAGCGGCTAACAACAATCAAATTATGGCCGAAGCTATAGTACAGTATAAACAGTTAAAAAATACAATTACAAACACACTAAAAAACAAACAAACAAACAAACAAAAAACCCCGAGTACTCCCACCGGCTCCTCCTCCTCCCCTTCAGAAGGGGAGCGGCAAAAACAGAGTCTTGGCGCTCTCTGGGCGCAGTCCCTGGTGTTGTGGGGGGTGGTTCTGGCGTCCCCTACTGCACAAGTGTGCCACTGCGCAGTGGCAGTGCTGTAGATGGTCCGGCAGGGAGTCCTCCAAACTACAGAGTTGCGTAGGACACAACAGCCAAGGCAGCAGAGGTACAGCCCAGCAAACAGCACAGTCCAGGGGCCTTTCTTGGGGGGGCGTGGACGAGGAGGGAGCCGGCAAGCCGGTTAATATGCACCGCTCTCATCGGACACACACACCCTCACCCTTCCCCTAGGTGTTCCTCAGCTCACAGGCAGTGTTGTAGATGGTCCGGCAGGGAGTCCTCCAAACTGCAGAGTTGTGCAGGACACAACAGCCAAGGCAGGAGAGGTACAGCCCAGCAAACAGCACAGTCCAGGGTACCAAAAGATGTTGAGAGATCAAAGAGCAGCAATAGAGCAGCCATGTCAATAGCTAGAAATTCTGAGCTGAAGCAAACTGCCCATAATGAGGGCCGCCAACATAGTTAAATGAAAAGTAGTGTAAGGTGCAATACATATTTATTTCTTAGGCGGTTTACAGACCGCCCTTTTGGGGTGGCCTGTTCCTGCCCCTTTCCCTGCCGGATCGGGGCCTCAGCTGCCACAGTGGCAGCCTATGAGGTCCCGATCCACCACTTCCCAGGCCACGGGGAAGCGGTAAAAGGCCGCTTCCCTGCGGCCTGGAAAGGGGTGTCCTTGGGACTTCATGCCCCAAGGACACCCAACAGCGGCGGGGATGAAGAGAAAGGGGGCACTCGGCCCCTTTCTCATTTGTGTTGCTAGCGCAGCCGTGTAAAGGCTGCGCCCAGCGACACAAACCTGGAAGGAGCTCCGTTTCGGAGCTCCTTCCGGCTCTGCGGAAAGGATGTCCCAGCGGCCCTCACGTGGCGCCGGGACGTCACTTCTGCGCCGCTCCGTTTGGAGGCAGCTCAGTCGTGACGTCCCAATGGCGGCCCCCATGTAGAATGGGTGCCGTCATTTTGTACGCACTAGGTACGTACTAGGGTTAGGGCGTCTGGAAAGGATGCCCTTTTCTAACCCTAGTATGTGCCTAGTACGTACTTTTTGCCCATCTGGAACGGGCCTTAGTGATGGATGGGCAACTTATTTAAGAATGTATCTTTTAACTAACAAAAAAAATATGCATACAAGCAGGATAGGGGCAGCAGATTGAGATTGACAGTTAGTATGTCCTTCCTTTGGGAACCCACGACCAGAAGAATGTTGGGTGGGCAAACCTCGATACCATTCCCAATGGCTACAGTTGCCCTCAATTTCTTTCCCAACAAAATGTCATCTGTCAAAGTTGACCAAAACATTCCAATGTAAATGGATAAAGGGACATAAATCAGACATTAGGAATGGGAATACACAAAAACCAGTAGCAGAACATTTCAATCTCCCTGGGCATTCCATCTCAGACCTCAGAACAATGTTCCTTAAACAAAAGAACTACAAAGGTAAACTGGAAAAAGAAACAGCAGAATTCATCCACAAACTACAGTCCCTCAGTAATGGATGGAACAAAGATAATGACTTCCTAGCTCATGATACATTTCATTATACATTTCCCTGGCCTCGCATCGGGAGGTATGGAGACGCACTATCCACAATGCTGCAGCCTTTTTTTGAAAGCTCACACCAAACGAGTCTTGAAGAGAAACGACAACGCAGAAAGAACCACAACCCGGAAACATCACCCAAGGAGACTCTCAGCTATGCTTTCTGCAACCGGACTTGTTTATCTCGGATTGGCCTTTTTAGTCATCAACACGCTTGTAGAGAGCTCGGGATGAGTCCTTCCTGAATCTTTGTTCGCGAAGTAAAGCCAGAGAGAGATACATTTCAACACTTTCTGACTCCATCCTCAGGAAGGCGTCCAATACTCATCTATTCTCTTCACCAAAGGCTAGTTCCTATGCCAAACTGGATTAGCCACTTCATTTCCACACACAAAGGCTAGTTTTCAATGCCTTTGTCCACAAATGACCATTGTTATAACTGGGCTTGTTACTTTATTTCTATACACAAAGGATTTTGAATTTGAATTGACATACTTACATACCAATGGCATATATTAGTCTGTACCTGGCTTCCAGTCCACCAGATGCATCTGAGGAAGTAGACTGAAGTCTACGAAAGCTCATGCTGCCAACTTCTTTCTTTCAGTTAGTCTCAAAGGTGATACAAGATATCTCTACATACTGATTTCTATGTATCTAGCCAGACTGAAATGGGTTTAGATTAAAAGTGAGTGAAGTATGGCCTATAGGTTACATGCACCTCCAGACCCCCCCAATACACTGTGTTTTTAACTTTAAAAGTTCCCCTGCATTTTCTACGGAGCATGGGGGACAATTTTGGCATGTTTTGGTCCCCCAGGACTAATTTCAGCCAGCTAGGTATTTGGTTAGAACTGGAAGGAATAAAATATGCACTTTTTGACATACTGTATTTATAATTTTCAATATAAGACATATACGTACATAACATAAAATGTTGCCAAAATAACCTGACTGTTGTGTTTGTAGGTGATCCAGCTATGCAATATATACAACAACTGGTATCATTTCTGAGGGAGCTGTAGCAAAAGTACTTCAATTTTTCATGTCAACGTATTTTTGATGTACTGAGATTTTGAATAGCATTGCTAGTCTTCACAGCAAGAGCCAAATAAATAAGTCTACTACAACAAAACAGTCAATCAAATCTAAGGAAATGTAATCTCTCCTTCTATGAAAATACAGCATGATTTCATTGCCATGAATGGATAAAAACTGTCTGCCACAAACACTAGATGTCATTATAAACTGTTTCCTTTTCCAATTCAAAAGAAAGTCAATACATTGATATACATTAGTCAACAGTTTAAACAGCGATTGAAGTAACACTGAACTGTCCCCTTCAAGATAGATCATTCTTGTATAGCAATAAACTTTTTAAAGAAACACCAAACCAAACATTGTCTACTTTACAAATTAAAAATGTTCACTGAGGGTTACATACTGTAACTCCAAATAAAACAGAAATAATATAGCCAACAGTACTAAAAAGCCACTTAGGTTAGAAAAAGGCATATCCTAGTACCTAAAACCAAGGATGCCTAAGAAGGGTCCTCTGATAATTGTAAAGATGAATAGGTTCATGTGGCAGTTTTAGACCAGCAGTCCTCAAGCAGCAGTATATACATGCCACAAGTAGAACAGAAGTGTTTTCATAAAACACTTTAGGTATAGGAGGCACTGCGCTCCAGTGGTTCTGATCCTATCTCTCGGGAAGGTTCCAGATGGTGAGGCTGGAGGATTGCTGCTCCCGTAAAAGGGAGCTAACATCAGGCGTCCCACGGGGCGCCATTTTATCCATGCTGTTTAACATTTACATGAAACCTCTGGGACAGATCATCCGGAAACATGGAGCACAGTGTTATCAGTACACTGATGACACCCAGATCTATCTCTCCATGCCTCCGACTGATACAGTGACTAAGGAAGGCATCTCTCCTCTGGATGCCTGCCTGGAGTCAGTAATGGGCTGGATGAGGGAAAACAAACTCAAGCTGAATCCAGAGAAAACAGAGGTACTTGTGATAGGTGCTCCAAGTCCAGGCAGGGAAATTTATCATCCTGTCCTAGATGGGGTTACGCTCCCCCTAAAGGACAAAGTTCGCAGTCTGGGAGTACTCTTGGATTCATCCCTACATTTGTCATCACAGTTGGATATGATGGCCAAGAGTGCTTGGTACCAGCTTCGGCTGATACACCAGCTGCGTCCCTGTTTGGAGCAAAAGGACCTTGAAACAGTAGTACACGCACTGGTAACCTCTCGTTTGGATTTCTGCAATGCGCTCTACATGGGGCTACCTTTGTACCAGGTTCGGAAGCTTCAGTTAGTTCAAAATGCTGCAGTTAGGCTGGTCGCCAGAACATCCAGGGCAGACCATATAACCCCGGTATTAAAATCTCTTCACTGGCTGCCCATCAGCTTCCAGGCTCAATACAAAGTGTCAGTTATTACCTATAAAGCCCTACATGGCTTGGGCCCGAGCTACTTGACGGAGCGCCTCCTCCCACACAATTCTCCCCGCACTCTCAGAACATCAGGAAAACATCTATTAGATTGTCCAAGAGTGAGATTGTCAATAACTCACAAGAGATCATATACATCGACAGCACCAACTCTCTGGAACAATCTTCCTGACGAAATTCAAGTCTGCCCTACTTTGGATGCCTTCAAGAAGGCTCTGAAGACATATTTATTTCGATTAGCATACCCATCTAACTCTCTTGTAGTCACTACTTTTGATAGAATTGCATTTTATTGATAGATTTTGACTGTGTTTTTATGTACTTTAATATTTGAAGATATATATATATATATATAATTTAAACTGAATGTAATTATATTCTTGATTTACACTGCTTTGATCATTGGAAAAGTGGTATATAAATAAAGTTTTATTATTTTATTATTTTTATTATAACAAAAGAATTATACTCCCTCAATCCACATGTCTTCTTAAAAGTGTGACTTGCCATTTCTTACCAACACGGACATACATTATCTATCATGACCTTCTGGCATGGTAGCAATCATGGCCATGCTATGTTTTCTCTAATCTCTAATCATGGTCACAACTCCTCCTTGGTACAGTAACAGAAAATATTAAAGAGTTGTGAGAACCACTGTTTTAGATGTTTAGGTCCCATGATCCATTTACATAAAGGAAAATTACCATCCTCATAAATAGTATTCCCTAGTACTCACTGATATAAGCAGGGACTGTGATTTCCAATAATTCCCCAATTACGCAGCAGGCAGCCAAAAAACCCATTCCAGAACATCAGGGGTAAATCCAGGACAACATGAGAAGTTATTCAGAAACATCAGTAGAAAGGAATAATCTGCTAAAATTGCCTCCCTTCCTTCTACTAGCTGGATTAGAATTCCTTCTACTAGCTGGATTCTTTCTATGAATAAAATAGCATTTTTGTATATAGCTCAGTTTCTAAATGTGTTTATAAGTCTGCACTAATGCTCACAGGAATACAAAGTAAGTTAATTTAGTCATGTAAATCTAGGTTAGACTCTATTGACCAACATGCCTCTTTTCTATAGGATGCTAGCATATACAGTTGGCCCTCCTCTTATGTGGGGATCCGTTCCGGATCCCTCTGCATAAGGGGAAATCCATGCATGGTGGACCCCCATTAGAAATAATAGGGCTCGCACCCATGGCACACAATGCGCACACAGTGTACAGCAGTGCGCACACGTGCCATGGACACACACCCCATTACTTCTTCTGGAGCGCATGCGGCATGAGGGGTTTTTCCAGTGCGGCTTTCATCGTATGCTGAAAGCCACATATGTCGTGCCTGCGTAAAACGCAGGGGCACGATATAAACTAGCATCGCTCATTACAATGGTAATGTTCCATGGAATCTCTATAGATACTTTGTTATTAAACCTTTATTAATCCTAATATAAAACCTAATTTTAGAAATAAAGGGATGCAAAAAGGAATCTACGCATTTAAAAAAATCTATTATCAAAGAATTAGAGGCAATCCAATGATGGAAACATTATTAAAACAAGGCAGAATTCCATCCTGCCTAAAGGAGGCTGTTGTGAGACCTCTGTTTAAAAAGCCATCCTTGGATCTCATAATAATGAAAAACTATCAGCCAGTGTCTAACCTACCATTTCTGGGCAAGGTTTTGGAACGTGTGGTGGCTTCCCAACTCCAGGGATTTCTGGATGAAACGGATTATCTAGATCCATTTCAATCTGGTTTCAGACCTGGCTATGGAACAGAGACAGCCTTGATCGCCTTGGTGGATGACCTACGCAGGGAACTGGACAGGGGGAGTGTGTCCCTGTCGATTCTCCTGGACCTCTCAGCGGCTTTTGATACCATCAATCATGGTATCCTTCTAGACCGGCTCTCTGGGATGGGGCTTAGAGGTTCTGTTCTACAGTGGCTCCATTCCTTCCTGGAGGGGCGAACTCAGAATGTGGTAGTGGGAGACTCCTGTTCGACCCCCTGGCAACTGACCTGTGGGGTCCCTCAAGGTTCTGTGTTGTCCCCTATGCTGTTTAATATATACATGAAACCACTGGGAGAGGTTGTCCAGAGTTTAGGGGTGCGGTCATTGAGTGTCATCAATATGCAGATGACACTCAACTCTACTACTCCTTTCCACCTCAATCCAAGGAGGCTGTCCTGGTCCTAAACCAGTGCCTTTCTTCAGTAATGGACTGGATGAGGGCAAACAAGTTGAAACTTAATCCAGACAAGACAGAGGTGCTCCTAGTCAGTTGGAAGGCAGGTTGGGGAATAGGGATCCAGCCTGTGTTAGATGGGGTCACACTCCCCCTGAAGACACAGGTCCGCAGTTTGGGGGTACTCTTGGGCTCAGCTTTGAACCTGGAGGCCCAGGTCTCTGCTGTGACCAGGAATGTTTTTGCACATTTAAAACTTGTATGCCAACTGCGCCCGTTCCTTGAGAAGCCAGATTTGGCCACGGTAGTACATGCCTTGGTTACATCCCGTTTGGACTACTGGGTTCTACATGGGGCTGCCTTTGAAAAGTGTTCAGAAAATTCAGCTGGTTCAAAGAGCTGCTGCCAGGCTATTAACAGGGGCAGATTACAGAAACCATACAATGCCCCTGCTGAAACAGCTTCATTGGCTGCCAGTTTGCTTCCGGGCACAATTCAAGGTCCTGGTTATTACCTACAAAGCCCTACATGGCTCAGGTCCACACTATTTGACAGACCATTTCTCTTGGTATGAACTGGCCCAGACTCTAAGATCCTCTGGGGAAGCCCTTCTCTCTGTACCAACATCATCACAAACATGGTTGGTGGGTACACGAGAGAGGGCCTTCTCAGTGGCTGCCCCTAGACTCTGGAACTCCCTGCCCAGGGAGATCAGAACGGCTCCCTCCTTGATGGCCTTCCGCAGGCAGGTGAAGGCCTATCTGTTCACACAGGCATTTAGGGATTTACTATAAGGACAGGCTGGGATGTTCGATGTTGGACCAGTTTAAAAATTCTTTTTAATGTACTTTTTATTTTATTGTACTTTTTATTTTATTGTACTTATTATTATTATTATTATTATTATTATTATTATTATTATTAAATACTGTGAAGCCACTGAGTCCCAGTCCTGGGAAAAGAGCAGGATATAAATAAATAAATAAAGCCATTTTATGGAGTTTTCTAAGACATGTGTGCAGAGGAAGGGCTTCAGGACTAACTTAGCAGTAGAACTGTCTATCTAATCCAGAGGCTAGGCTTATACTACCATCATATTAATGTAGGTTAATTAAAATACTAGTTTTGGTTTTATTTTAAGTTTTATTTTTAAGTAAAGAAAAAAAATCTTACTTTCCCCTATTCCACAAGTCTTCTCCTCCTCCATTTCCAACCTAAGTATCAGCTCTGATGTGAAGGCCTGTGGAAAAATTAGGGGGGAAAAACTGTCCATGTTTTTCCTGAATCATGCTAAAATCAAATATTCCATATTTGATTTTCTTCCTTTTTTAATTTTTCTTCCCCCCTCCCCCCATTTCCCCCCTTTTTTTCTGGGGGAAATGGGGGGGACAAGAAAAAATTGAACAAAAGGAGGAAAATTAATTATGGAATATTTTATTTTAGCATGATTCAGGAAAAACAGGACAAAAATGTTTTCCCCCCCCTAACTTTTCCAACGGCCTTCACATCTCTAGCTCTGATACATCTAATCTAAGAATCAGTTATCTTATTATCTGTTTTCTGAGTTATATTTAATTTTCTCTTTAAGAATAAAAACCATGATCCTAAATACATTCTCAATTGAAATAAATAGGAAAAAGATCTTTCCAAGGAGGAGACTTCAGCTTTCTATGGGAACGAGATCAGTAATTAATCTGAGAAGAAAATGAATATATACTTTCAACTTTCCCTAGAGCTAGAAATAAAGTAGTTTGCACTGGGACCAATCTAAAACTTACAGCACTCTTCTACATGCCTAAAGGTTAAAGGAACACCCATCAGTTGAAAAAACAGAACAAGGAGGAGATACTGAATTTTATTTCTTCCAGAGGCAGTATCGGTGCAGTTAGAGTAGCATGTCTCTGGAAAAGAATGCCATCATTCTTCAGGCCTGTATTAGGTGATATCTATGTGAGAAATGACCCATGGACATTTTTTGTAGGTAAAAGAATTACAGTACTGTAGCTGCAGAAGCACAAGGAAAAACCTCTTTAAAATTTAGAATATCTTCAAAATACTGCGGGCTAAGATATAATAGTAGCACTGTTCAGAACAAAACAAAAATATAAATCACTTTATAATTTTGTGCAGAACTGAAATTGTTGGGCAAAGAGTACCATAAATTTACATCAAGCCATATATGAACTCATAGAGTTCAAATGCAAGTAAGACTGGCAACTAAAACTAGAAACAGGGTAAACATCAAAATATGTTTTTCCACAAAATAGTAATAGAAGTGACTAGGAGTCTACTTCCAGTCTTCACCTCTGCCTTGTTCAGCTGGTTTTCTGGCCAGCTTTCAGAAGTCTGGATGACATGGGGAGGAGTGTCAGTGAGAGGTTTATAGCAAAACTACCACTCCAGTTCACTTTTTGAGGCAATTGCCTGTTTTTAGGAGGTCTGAAGACATGAGGGGCTCACCCCCCCCCCCCCCCCCCCAAAAAAAAGACCTGGGATACATGCAGCCCATGGGCTACACTTTCTCCAAACCTGAAATACAGAAGGCTGAGTTCATTTAAAATTAGCTAGCTTAAGGGATCATTTAAACATGGTATTCCCACTTTATAAACATAGAACGTCTGCTTTTTAAATAATGTGATAAAGTTTAAAATACTGATTTTCCCCATCAACCAAGTACAGTTGACTTACTCATCACCCTGCATACAAAAGGCTCTTCATCTTTTTTTGTGGGTCCGCCTTTTAATTCATGAATTGGTTAAGCATTTGGAATATGCACTTATACTAAAAAATAAAAGCTTTTGCTGTAAATTACAGCCAATGTTGAATTCACTTATAAGTGTATACAAAAATTAACACACAAGTGTATAATTGTAGTTTTATGTTCAAGTGCACCAATTATGCACTTAAATGCACATTCAAAGGAGTGATTTAGGGTATTCGATACCTCAGATCAATAAAGTCTATCGTGTAGTTTCTAACAAGACAGCTGCATAAAAAGTATTGCAAGCAATAAAACAAATAAAATTTTAAAGTTTAATTCAAACAAATATGAAACTGAGGGAGAGGAAATGTTTTAATATTCAAAAGTAAGAGTATGAGTCCACAGGAATTTGTGTTAGGCTGGAATTGGTAATAAGAAGACACTTTAACAAGTCAAAATATTTAAGGCACAATATCATAGTCCACGATACCTATTGCTCTTTGTAGAAAGCACTACTTCAGCTCATGATCTTTACAAATATTCATAGTGGCCATCACCATTCAGAAACACTATTACAGTACTTTCAACATGTACACCATACCAGATTCTTCAAATTTACTTCTCTCTCTCATAAATTATTAATTCTTTCTAAACACTACAAATACGGTGAAAGCAGCAACATCTTTAAAAACAATCCCTTGATATGTCACATTTTTCACATGATTGAAATATAACGTTATGAGTTTGATCAAAGATGCAGATAACAATTGGAAGGAGGATGTTATTATCTCCACAGATTGGACAATAATTCAGGCATAGCTCTACAAGATGTGAGGCCAAGGAACTCATGGAATCCAATGGATCTAAAGTCACTTCTGGAGATGAATGGACAACCAACATCTGGAAGAACTACCTTGTACAACTGGAGACCTAAGACCTACAATCCCTGCCCTATTTGTTCTCCAAAATAACCCTAAAGAGGCCAACAAATCTTTGGTTATGGAGCTGATATATTTCAACAAACCACAGCAGAGGGAGGAAAGTGTGCTGCATAGGTTGCATTTACCCTTCCTGGACCATCACACGTCCCCCAATTCCATCTTTTCTTTTCAAATTTCACTATGGGTCCGAAAAGACAGGCCAAAATAAAGCTGCTTCAGGTCTCTTTGGAGGTATGCTCTTTAAATGATACATGTGTCCTAAGAGGTTGGGAGCCACACCAAAGCCACACTACAGCCCTAAGGACTGGAGCGCAGCTTTGGCACAACTTCTGGCGCCAACCTGTATCATTTAAAGAGCATACCTCCAAAGAGACCTGAAGCAGCTTTATTTTGACCTGTCTGTATGGGCCCTATATTTTAGAATACTTCCCCTCCTCAGCTGTTTTAGGCCCAGGTAATGCATTTATTTAACATGGAAGTAAAAAAGTGGAGCTCCATTTTATTTCAGTTATTAAATAAAGGAGTTTCCTTAGCCTGACATAGTTTGGGTGCGGGTAAACTGTAGTTAAACTATCTCCTACACCTCTTGGAATGTGCTCTGATATTTTTGGATTTTTAAACCCAAGGGAGGGGAGCAGCTTCCCACTCTTTTGTTTAAAGTTCAATTGTAACAACTAATTACAGTTCATCAAATATACAAGCAAAAGCTCCCACATTTCTCTTCAGGGCCCTGAAAGCAGAGAAGAGGGATACACAATCCTAGTGTTTTGGCATTGGACTGTGACTCTGGAAACCAGGGTTTACATCCCCACTCAGCCATGGAAACCCATTAGGAGACCTTGGGCAAGTCACACTCTTTCAGCCTCAGAGGAAGGCAAAGGCAAACCCCCACTGAAAAAAAATCTTGCCAAGAAAACTACATGACAGAGTCACCTTAGGGTTGCCATAAGTCAGAAACAATTTGAAGTCATAGGATAATAACATAGCTTGTTCCCATTAGAGTAAACTATGTCATTTTCCAGCTAAAAAAGATTACATACACACATTCAAACAGAACAAAGTTGATGATTTTTAATATTACTACTGACTTTATTGTATTTTTGTAAAGTTTTTTGGATGTGAAGAGAGTAAGCACTCAGTGTAACATTCAGTTAACACACACACACACACACACACAGTCATGCAGTTTTATCATCTCATATGCATGTAGCAACCAGAGTTTAAACCACCACAACCACAACCTGTCAAATGCTTTTAAAACAGAATCAAGTGTTTGACCAGCAGTCATTAAGATAGTCAAGCAATAAGAAATCAAATACATGTGTACCAGTCAGCAAGTCTTCCTTTACAGGGTAAAAACTGCGCACTCTTAGTGTTGGACTTCAACACCATTTTGATGGTTTATTCTGAAAAACAAGCTTTTGCGGAGAAAAACAAATGATGACATACTTTGTCCATAAGTACAGAAATGTTTCACCCATAAGCAGAGACAACTGTCCAAACCCAAAGATCTTTACACACAACATTAGCTCATAATCATACTGAGGTTCTCTCCCAACACTGTCAGTTGCATCAAGGCTGTAGAAATGATAGGGTAAATCCTGCAATTATGCCTTCTCCCTACCAGATGAATGAAACTTCAAATATCTGGTGTCTTACTCAGCAGTTAAACATCAACATGTCAGTGGTGTTGATCTCAGTAACATAGGAAACTACATTAAGCCATGTCAGACAATTTGTCCATCGTCCCTGTATTGTCTATTATGATTAGCAGCTGATCTTTGCCTTACTTTGGTACCCGAGATCCTTTTTAAAAGAGGTAGTGGGACTAAATCACCTTCTACATTCAAACAATGTACTCTACTGTTAAGTAAAATGGTGCCAGAAGTCCCCCTTCATGGAACCGCAGTCAATGAACCAAGAATCAAAATTGTTCTTGGTGGCACCATCTGCAGAGCCAGTTGTTCACATCTATGGTAAGGGGGGCAGTAACCTCTAACAGACCTAGTGACTGACTCAGACATGTACACATGTGCTGGCACTGTACACTTGGGTGACTGATTGTCAAATACTTATTGATATGATAGTTTTTCTTTACTTTTAACAATTTAAGACATTAAATCATGAATGTCACCTGCCATTTCTTTTCTTCATTACATAATCACAAAATTGTGTTTTTGCAATTGACACTGTTTGCCACAATTCATATAATAAATGCACTACTAAATATATTCAGATAGACAGCTTATATATACCTATGATCAAGTAACACAGAGTAACATCTAATCTACTACCAAATACCACAGCAGTATTTGTTATTTATACGGTTTAATTGAATGTCCACTCGGGCCCTGTCTGTATTGGAGCAGGGAAGCCAGAGTATCCTGCCTCTAGAACTGCCCTGAGCCTCCCTCCATTACAAAAGCCTCCGTTCTGAAGCTAGGCAGCTGACTGCAAGGATGTCACTGAATCACCTGGTGCATCCGCCACCATGGGTCACTTCACTCGGGTCAGAACGAGGCACCCAGTTACAGTCACATGTCTGGGAGCCTCGTTCTGACCTCAAAGTGAGTGACTGATGGCAGCAGTGGACATATTGAGCAGCTCAGTGGGACACATTTCAAAAAGCGACCTGGCTTCAGAAAGGAGGATTTTGGATCTTCCCGACGAACCAGGTTTTGGGCATGTGTTGTCTGGTCTCCCTGCTGTGGGGATGTGGGGAGACTGTTGTACTTGGCCTGTGCAGACAAGGCCTAAGATTCCTAAAAATGGAGGGAGTGGCAAAACAAAGAAAACAGTTTAGTAGGAATTGCTGACTATTCTGAAGAAACTACTTGTCCATCTGCCCTTCTGGCCAGAGCTTTAATAGCATTCTGTTTTTATAAAGAACGTAAGGAGGGGAAAGCAACTCCCTCTTTTCCTATATAACCCCAGCTGCCAAACTGTATGTGTCAAAGGGGGATGTTGGGGATTTTAAAAAGATAACCTCTGCTAAGACTGCAATGTCATATTTATAACCTTGTGGCTAGGACATGTGCTTTGAATATTGGATGGAACAGAGCTATTCTATAGAAAACAGAAGAAAGCAACAAGGAAAATGAAAACTGTTAACTTAACAAGGTATAAAAAATAGATGTAGAACTCTGAACCTGCCACACATCCTGATTCAAAGGGATACTGTGCATATTCATTTGGACAAAGTACAGAACAATTTACTACTTACAACAACTTACCTACTTACATAAAATGGCTGCTTAGCTGATTAAAAAAAGCATCCAAAAACCTCAGCATACAAGAAAATGATTCATAACTCGGATGTTAACTGACAACTTTTGCAGTCTGAATGCTGAAGAGGCCACACAAGTGTCCAAAACAGCCCGTTCACATGGCTTTGTTTATGCACCAGTAACTTTAAAAGTGTAAGGCACAAGTTCTTTGGAGACACCAGAAGGAATTGGGAAGAAGACTAAATGCTGCATTTGGAAAAAAGGATCCTTCCTCCAAGGAATTAAACCACCCTGATGGCAGACAAACAAAACATGAATACACTGTATATAAAAAGTGAACATTTCACAGATTTGCAGCTCATCATTATTTAGGAGCCAATACTGATCTCCTTAAGCTCACTTGGCAAACCAGACCGGGATCTTCCAAATCAATATCTTCCCGGCTGACAAACAGGAAGGCCCTTGATTGGCTAGCTAAAAGCAGCTGATTCCAGAATCTAAAAACTACAGTGTGGACTCCTTGGATGTAATCAATCTAAAACCATCAAAGGCAGTGGTGTGCCACTGCTCCACAATACCCCTGGAAAAAAAAAGGGGGGGGGGTCCCAGATATGAGACCACGAGAAGCCCTAATATCTAATATTTATGCCATATCAAGTATTTTACAGTACTGAAATCTTGAAAAATATGCTAGTTGTTGTTTTGACTAAAGAATGGGATTTTGTACTGGCCATTTTTCTCAGCATAACATCTCCTACATGGTGTCTTCTTCAATTCTCAGATAATCTAAACACTCTTTCTCCTCAAGAGACAAATTTTCAACAGAGAAAGCAACAAACCTTAGTGATTTATGTGACAAGAGAGACAAAAATCTTTTCTCAATATTCTTAAATTATTATTTAGTCTCCCCAACCATAAACATACAAGAGGAACAAATTGCTAACAAATGGCTAGTTATCACATTAACAAGTTAAAGAATTTCTAATCTAATTTCTATTAAAATGTGCCATTCCCATGATGTCTTTTGTTAGGAGTACTAACACTTATAATGCACTAAATGTAAGATGTTTTGAATCTATTTAATCTATTTCATTTATTACTGCTGATAAATGAGCTTACAACCATTTTCAGTGTTATACAACTTGTACATTTATGTCCTATTTTATTTCTATAATCCAAACCTACTTTTGTGATATCTGTTTCAAACTCCTGAGGACATTTCTCTTACATGGCTCATCAACATGTTACGCTCTCAAAACACCACAAATCTTTTCAATATCCATTTTTTCTGAATCTTAAGTGTTTCTTAAAATTCTGTTTAATTTATGCAATAACAGCCTGCCATTTTAGTGATGGTAATAAAATATTTGATTTAAACATAATAAAAAGTGGAAGAGCTAAATTTGCCTCTTTTAGTCCAAACCTGTTTCAAAGATATTATTTAATTCCAGTCTTATATTTCATATTTCCATAATCTCATAATCAAAAATATCACATTTAGTGGCCGAATCAGTGCCACAGCAACCGCATGCCGCAGCACCGATCTGGCCTCTAGAGAGCACAAAAAGGAGCTGGAAAAACCGGCTCCTTTTTGCAGCATCTAAAGGGCATCATAACTGCTGCACTATGGCTTTCTGATGCCCTTTTGGGGCTGCATCATCTAGATGCAGCGCTGGGGTCGCACCATGATGCTGCACACCATCTAGAAGGACGCACAGCGTCATGATGTGATGGGGGAGGGGGAGAGTCACGGTGTCCAGTGTGTGCATGCTGCACCATGGCTCTGCTTACAGGCCAGCACAAAGTACCGGTCTATATAGCCCGCCAGTGTCTGTTTAAAGACCTCCAAAGAGGGAGACTGCACCACATGCAAAGGGAGTGTGCTCCACTGTCAAACAGCTCTTACTGTCAGGAAGTTGTTCCTAATGTTGAGGTAGAATCTCTTTTCCTGTAGTTTGCATCAACTGATCCAGGTCCTAGTCTAACTGCCAGAACTTGTAGTAGTAATAATAATAATAATAATAATAATAATAATAATAATAATAATAATAATAGAATTTATTTATATGCCACCCAATCACTGGGATTCCAGGCGGCTTACAACAGAGAGGATAATAAGACAGTTCCCTGCCCTCAGGCTTACAATCAAAAAAGACATGACACAAAAGGAGAAGGGAATGGTGAGGGGGTGAGGGGATCAGGTCCTGCATTCTTCTCTCCCTCTGAGGCCTGGACCAAGGCAGATGGACCGGAGGGAGGGCTCTTCTTCAATTATGATTCAGTTATGATTCCTGTGCATGCACGCATACACAGACACTTCATGCAATCCAACTGCATGGGGTTATGTGGTGGGCCTAGCACTGCCTCCACAGGGTAGTGGTGCCTGAACCGACCTCCACCAAGGATGAACAGTGTTTTGTGGTGGAATTTGTTAATTGAGAACAATTTTGGCATACACAGTATTGCTACCAAGAAGAACATCCTGCAAATTTTCCTTTCACACAAACACAACTCAAAGTAGTCCTCTTTATCCAGCCAAGAACAACGCTATGGTAATAGTCAATCCTATCATAAGTACAGTAGCTCTCATTCCTCGGTTCCTTGTAACTACACCTCCAAAGTTCTGTGACTATCCCTTTGCAATAACTTTCCATAACAGGCCCAAAGATTTCTCTAAGTCCACTTCCATTTCTGGGACATACTGAGGATGGCCAGACTTTCTGAAGCATTCCCACTCATGCTTTCAATTCCACCTTAAATCCATCCCCTTCCTCTTCCTAAAATGTCTTGAAGCTAGAGTTCCCCCCAAAGTTCTTTTGCTGCTCCAGCCCTTTCAATGGGGATTCAGGCCATGGACTAGCTTGGTACTACCCTTTTCCCTCTTAGCAGATTTGCCCCCACTTCCCCTCAGGGGCTTCTCAGAGGCCCCACACCCTTTTCTTACCCTGCCTGTTGGACTCATTTAGCCAGCAGGGAATATCAAGGCCTAGATAGCTCCAAGCTTCTTCTCTGTTGTTCCACTGACATGTCCCCTGCTTCCTTCCCATCACCCATCCTTCCTCTTCCTTTGCTTACCTTTTCCCCTTAAACTGCTTGCCCTCTCCTGACTTCTAATCCCATCCCCTTCATCCTGGAACTTCTGAATCAGAAGCTGAGGCCAGGCAGAACATGAACTACATTCCCGAGTTCCTTCTTCCCGGGCACGACAGCTGCCTTCAGCTTGCAGCCAGTCTCTCTCTCTCTCTCTCTTTTTTTTTTTTAATGATGCTGCAACGTAAGTGCCCCACTGCAGCAGGAGAACAGCACTCATCCCACCACAGCCAAAAGTTATATATACAGGTTTTGGAGAAGACAATTATTGGTAATGTTCTGTTTCTCTATTTGCTGTTAGCCTTAGCTATCTGTTGTTTGTGGAAAGTGTGTTTTGCTGAACTAACAAACCATCAAAATCACCATATGTGTGTTCCTATAGACACAGAAACATGTTTCCTCACTGTGCAATGAGGTGTGAGATGTGTGTTTGCTGGATGATGCTTACATGCTACTAGTGGCTTCCTGTGACGGAACTTCAACTAACTGGGCAGAGAATCCTTCACTGTAGTAGATGAAGCACCATTAATTGAGAAGGTAGCCTGGGACTTTCTATTCATTTTCATATATTTCAGTGGGTGTTTTTTTTTAAACACACACCATCTTTTTTTTAAGGCACAATTTTACACCAATGTTGAGTTTGGGGCAGAGTAATCAAATCATGAGACCTAAGACCCATTTCTCGCATTCACCCTTCAAACCTCGCATATTTTTTCTCTGTGTATTACGTTATGAAAGGGAGCAAATACTAGAACTTAAGTTGCTAACTATTTCAATCACACAATCAAAGCATTCACAACAGAATGGTCATCCAGCTTCTGTTTAAAAACCTCCAAAAGAAGGAGACTCTGCCACATTCTGAGGCAGAGTGTTCCCCTGTCCAACAGTTCTTACCGTCAGGAAATTCTTTCTAATGTTTAGGTGTAATCTTTTTTTCCTGTTGTTTGAATCCACTGCTCTGGGGCAGCAGAAAATAAGCTTGCTCACTCTTCAATATGACATCCTTTCAAATATTTAAACATGGCTATACTGTCAACTCTGAGGTATAGGATAGCAGGAGCAATTCAAGGGGAAAGTGATGGTCAAAGAAAAGGTAGAGCATTCAGTGCCCTTGTACTTGGTGCAAGGAAAAAGGACCACCTTGATTTCAATACACATAGCTGCAGTGTATAGTCTGTACTCAGTATTCAGATTTACCATCTAACATGATATTAACGTAAATTTCTGTATGACAAATAAATTGCTTGGAACAACCAGATAACCACCACACATACTCATCAACATTTGTTAATGAAGCAGTCAAGAAAAACAAGCTCCTTTCTGTTCTACGATTAGACAGATGTATGTAAGATTTACCTTCTATTTTTGAGAATGAGTGTCAGACGGTTTTGAAAACCCTGCTTGTGTGATCTTAGCAACTTAATTTATTAAAAAAAGCTGTCAATCCTATGTTACCATGTGAGAAACTAGAACATGAAGTTATGATTAGAAGGCATCAAGTTATCAACTGCACTAACAGTTCCATCTTGATTTATGCTTATTTTCTTATGTAACTATACTGACACTCTGAGGGAAACATTTCATCTATAAGATTCTGTCAAATAAACGACAGCCAAGTAAAGCATCAATTCTTCAACAAGTTCCACTTTGATAATTTACTACTGCTTACTGGAAAAGTAACAAAAGCCTTTTATATGCTGTAGAAACAAATTTATTTTTCACATACAAGAAGTAACAAATCCCATTATATAAAAGTATACATCAGAATTTTACTCATTTACAATAAAAAATGAGGCAATATAAGCAACAACGCAAGTTGTGGAGGGGGGAATGAGGATAGGTTAATCTACATATCTTCGTTTCATTTATTTTGACAGCTATAGCTTAGACAAGACTTGTAATAACACTTCAAATATTAACTCTCTCTATTTTCACAAATATCATGGATTATTTGGTACCTTGGCAACTACTTTACTACAGATTTTACCTATGAAAACACTAGATGACATTATAATAATTTTCTTACCAGCCTGGCATAAATGTGACTACTGTAACACACTCTATGTGGGGCTGCCTTTGGAAACTTCACCAGGTTCAAAATACTCCAGCCAGAATGCTGACTAGAGCCAATTACAGGGAGCGTATAACTCCCGTATTGAAACAGCTTCACTGGCTACCAGTTCATTTCCAGGCACAATTCAAAGTGCTGGTCATGACCTAATAAAGACATACAAGGCTTAGGTCCAAACTATTTTAGAGACTGAGGCCTGTTACAGACTGCCAAAATAAAGCTGCTTCGAGTCTCTTTGGAGGTATGCTGTTTAAATGATGCATGCAACCTAAGAATCCAGAAGCTGCACCAAAGCGGCAGTCCAGTGCTTAGGAATGGAGTGTGGCTTTGGTGCGACCTCCGGACTCTTAGGACCCATGCATCATTTAAATAGCATACCTCCAAAGAGACCCGAAGCAGCTTTATTTTGGCAGTCTGTAACAGTCCTGTATCTCCCCATATGAACCAGCTAGAGCTCTAAGATCCTCAGCAGAAGGCGTTCTCTCTGTCCCGCCACCATCACAGGCTCGCTTGGACACGAGAGAGAGCCTTCTCAGTGGCTGCTCCCACCTTCTGGAACTCCCTTCCGTGGGAGACTTGACTGGCTGCCTCCTTGCTGGCCTTTCATTGGCAGGTAAAAACGTTTCTATGCAGGCAGGCTTTTTAAAATTATGCAAGCCTGGTTTTATTTGGAATGGGAGGTTGTTTTAGATTATGTTTTTTAAAAACTTTTGTATGTTTAAATTTTAACTTTTTAGTGTTTTAATTAGGTTATTTTAATTGTCTTTAATTTGTTTGGTTGTTTGTTTTATGTGTTTTTATATTATTTTAATGTGTTTTTTATATTGTGAGCTGCCTTGGGTCCCTTTTGCGAGAAAGGCCGCATAGAAATAAAATAAATAAACATGCTTTTCAGGCCAACATATTTTACTTCAAAAAAATCCCTCCCCCCATGTCAAAAATATGCTTATTTTATGGAATTCTGTCCCAAAGGATGTGCCGCTTGCCCCTGCTCCCATTTAAAAAGTTTTGAAAATCCACCCATTTCAAATGGTTCTTGGCGGATACATTCTACTGATCATGCTGCTGTTCTACTAATATTTTATTACTATGGATATGGGAATATTTTTATACTTGCTGAATTATGTTTTAATAATTGCTTGCTTTTATATTTTTAATTATATTTTTATTATACTGCTTTTTTTTAGTTTATAAGGATTAAAACAAATACATTTAAAGAAGCGTAATCACCTTCTATTTATATACTATATTTTTTATAAAAAAATATGTTTCATTTGCCTCCAACCCTAACAAAAAAGGCATAGCAAAACCCTCAATTTCCCTGACAGACAACCAGTTGGCTTTTCATTTCCTTACATCTTTTATTACATACACATTGGGATCAAAGCTACATATAAGACATCTGAAGCTGTTGCCACACAGCAGTATTAAAGCAATCTTGACAGCGCTTTAACTGCCATGGAATTTGTAGTTTGTTGTGGCACCAGAACTCTCTGACAGAAAAGGCTAAATATGTCACAGAACTACAAATTCTAGAATTCTATAGAACTGAGCCACAGCAGTTAAAGTGGTGTCAAACTGCATTATCTCTGCAATGCAAATTAGACCCTAGTTTATTCCTTCCTTGCTCCTTCAGAGCATCTAAATGTATCTGAGACCCTTATCAAGTTCACAAGGTCTCGATCCACATTCCAAAGTAATCTAGAAATTGCCTGTGCTTTTACCACAAAGATATCTATTAGTGTAATTTTTCTAGGGTAAAGATGCCCATCTTCAGGTCTCCCAGGACTGCCTTGCCTAGGCACCAGGTTTTTGCTAGACCCACCATCACTTGGTCAGGTAAATCTATGTAGCTGACATAGTTTGAACAGTTGTTTGAACAGTTTCTCAGTTGACATAGTTTGAACAGTAAATAAAAATTTGCTTCATAAAATAAAAGTGGTAAGCAAAGAAGGCCTACAATGGTGTCTCATTTTAGTATTGAAAGACCAATGCAACTGTAGCAGATAACTGGCAAAACAGCTACTGTATTTCCTAGAAACTGAAATACCTGAAAGACAGTCTTTTTGAAGTAAAAGCCATGGACCACATCAAGTAACAGACTCCATTCTGTACAGCTCATTAAACAACTATCTCATAGAAATCTTTGGTTTTAGTCACATGTTCTCTTTATTATGGCCACCTATCCATGGTCATCTTGTGTTGTTTTTGTTTAAGTAAGTTCTTAAACATACTTAAATGAGAGAGAGAGAGAGCACAATGTCTTATAGAGTAAAGCATCAATTCATGGAATCAATTTTGTGTTAAGCTGGTAATACATGGAGGAATTTCCTGGACATCTTGCTATAATTGCCCTTTTATCTGGGAATTTCAGTGAAAACCACTCTTGTCCTCTTGCTCTGGAGCTATAGTCCCTCTTTTCTAGTCTGTGTCTCCAATTATATCTGCTGTGTGTCATGCAGCATTACAATTGTGTTTTACTCCTCTAGAATCACAAATAATACTCAATGAATAGAATATCACTAGTGTTTTTCTCTTACCACGCATGGTATTCGGTGTTTTTTACTTTTAGAATTTAAGTAGTTTACGTATAAACAAGTGTAGGTATTTTCACCTGACAGATTTTGAAAAGTAGTGAATCTTTATATAAGCTCTCTTATTCAGCACATCCACTGTAATACAGTAATATGATACATCAAAAAGGCATTCTTGTTTCCAATTGGTGATAGAAGACTGTGTTAGCACAGCCACATTTTTGCAGTCATCAAATCACTCAGACAACTGAGATGAACAGGTTGCTCACCTGTAACTGTGTTTCTTCGAGTGGTCATCTGTGAATTCACACAAATGGGTTTATTCTGCGCCTGCGCAGCAATCCTCGGAAACTTCTAGAATCTCCAGGCAGAAAGCAATGTATCTTTCTGCAACTTTTTGGCGGTAGCCCCGCCCACCCATATATAAGGCCCCTGGTGGCCCGCTCCTCTTCAGTTCCGAATGAGCCGCTAATCAGCGCGGCAACCAGCGTTGTCAAATGAGCAGACACTGAGGGGATGGATGGGCGGGTTTGTGTGAATTAGCAGATGACCACTCGAAGAAACACAGTTACAGGTGAGCAACCTGTTCTTCTTCTTCGTGGTCTCTGCGAATCACACAAATGGGTTTAGACTAGCG
>NC_056522.1:81570158-81586220 GCF_019175285.1 Sceloporus undulatus
CTTTAAATCCAGGGCCGCTGAGGCATAAAACTTCTTGGCCAATCCGTCCAGCTTTTTCTGTCCTTGTCAATCGGAGAAGACGAGGACTTTGGAGCAAAGGTGGACTGGGCTCCTTCCACTATCGCAGAGTTCAGCTTAGGGTGGTTGGAGAGCCAAGATGGAGCAGAAGGAGTGACCCGATAGAGGTTCTCGATCCTGCGGGACGTGGACGGGATGGTGGCTGGTGCGTCCCATGAACGCTTAGCAATCTTCTCCAATGACGGTAGATATGCTAAGGCCGGTGGAGCTGGTGCGGAACCGTGGATCCTCCTTTCCACAGGATTAAGGGCATCATCCTCTGGATGGGCTACTTCTAGCTTCAGGGCATCTGCCATCCGGATAACCCTATCAGCAAAAGACCTAACGTCGTCCGTGGGCGATGGGACTGCCGGTCCCTCTGGGACAAACGGAGCATCATCTTCCTCAGAGAGTGGAGATGCAGAGCGCGGGGACCTAGACCTGGACCTTGAGGGCGATCTGCTATGCCTTCTGGGTGAAGGGTCGGTGGCGCCCAAATCGTCCAGTCCGTGGAAAGCACCGGTCTGGTGATGGGCCCGTGAGTGGGCCCGTATGTTTACGTCGCAAGCGGGACGGGTCCACGGGGATTAGGTACTGACCTGTACGATGGTCAAATACCAGGTCTGGGAAGGCGTCGAACAAGTCTTGGTCACGCTCTGTGGAGTTCGGACGGCCTGATCCCAAGGCAGCGTCCGCCTCAGCTCCCAATGCGGCTCGATCCTTCCTTGGGGGGGAGCGAGGATGCTCTCTATCCCGTGGTGGGACTTGTGGCCTTGCCTCAGGGGAAGGAGAGCGGGTTCTGATCCTCTGAGGAGACAAAGGGGCATCAGAGTCGTGGAGCTCCCCTTCAGACTCGGAGTCCACGTTCACAATCTGCAGGGCGTCCGCTGGTGCAGACAGATGGCTAGCGAGCAAGATCCTGGGCTCGAGAGGCACCACCCGGGAGGCAATCGGTACAGGAGTCGGGGTCTTCGCCGACTCGGTGACCGGAGATGTGGACGGCACCGGCCTTGACTCAGGCGGAGGCACTGAGACCGTGCTCGGGGGGACCCTTGCGACGGCTCTTAGTGGGTGGCGATGACTAGCGAGCCCGCTTCTTGTCCACATGTTTGTCCCCTTTTCTCTTGGGGGCTTTGGGGGCATCCGCATCCCCAGAAGCGCCAGGCTGGCTCAAGACCTTTTCGTAGAGCGCGGCCTTGAGTGTCCGGTCCCTATTTTTGAGGGCCTGGGCAGACATCGCCTTACAGTGGGGGCAGTTGCCCGGAATGTGGGACTCCCCCAGGCAGAGGACACATCTCTCATGGCCACCGGCCCTGGGGATTTTAAGCCCGCACTTAGTGCACTGCTTGAATGAGGCCATGGTAAACAAGTCCGTTACCGGTCCGTAGGTCAAGCCGTGAGGTCAGAAGAAAGTGAAGCCGATTAGTGAGAGTCCAATAGAATGGTCAAGTGAAAGTCCGAAGGTCAAGCCGAGATTCCAATAAGAAGATAAGCAGTAACGCTAGCGAAGTTCCCTGAGCTGCTTAGCGCGGCGGAATGAAGGAACTGAAGAGGAGCGGGCCACCAGGGGCCTTATATATGGGTGGGCGGGGCTACCGCCAAAAAGTTGCAGAAAGATACATTACTTTCTGCCTGGAGATTCTAGAAGTTTCCGAGGATTGCTGCGCAGGCGCAGAATAAACCCATTTGTGTGATTCGCAGAGACCACGAAGAAGATTCATATTTTAAACACAGAGAACAAAAATGCTCAACAGAAGGAATGTATATGTAAGGAAAATGAGTTGTCGTACTTTGACAAGGCTTAAATCCCAGGAAGCCGGTGTCCGTGAGCCAAGACATGGCAATATAATATTTAGGCACATTTAGGAAAAATGCTTGTAAATTCTACTGGTCCAGTGAACAGAGACACAGTTTTCATAATTTTATTATTGTACTCCATGGCTGACTGGCTGTCAGACCAATGCCAAAGCACAAGTTTCCATCTGAGTGACATATGGATTCAACCAACCAAAGAGATGTTAGAACATTAAATATCACAAACAGACAGGACAAGAATACAAAATACCAAATTAGCACTCACGTAACTGCACATCCCAAAGACCAAGCCTCACTCACTAAATTGTAAAGTCCTTGCAACATAAATGCTTCCTCCTCCAGATAAACAGCTTTACACTTCATAAAACCAAAACATTCTCAAAATCAAAATCAGAAGAAACATTAGCAGAAAGGACTTTACAAAGGTGAAAATGCTGTTTTCACAATAATAAAACGCACACATTAAGAAACACATTAAACTTACAATTCTGTGTAACTTTCAACACCAGAACTGAAATATTTGTAGGGGAAGAAAGCATTTTTGCTTCATGGAAAGCCACCCTTCAAAATGAAGTACTTAATACAAGATATAAACCCTTCAGGCAGTTACACCTAAAAATGTATTCCTTTTGTTATGCTAAATACTAAAGTAGTCATAATGAAAAGGGGAGGAAAAAATTAGTGTGATTTTACTTTAACTATTTTCTTTCTTTTCTTTTTTTAAAAACCCTTCATCTGCTTTCCACTCCTGCTCCCTGGGGAAGAGAACCCAAGTCCCTAAAAATAAATGTTCAGATTTGGGAATTGCCTGAAGCATTATTTTCCTTATTTTTCTTTTTCTGGGGCACCATGGAATAAAATAAGAGGTTTCAGTTTTCCTGTTTAAATTCAACATTGGTTTAAAAATAAAATGAAATTGAAATAAACACTCAAGCATAGTAGAACTGCTTAGCAATGAGCTACTTCCACATTCACAGGTCATATTTGAATGATCAAATCCTCATTTATTAAGCCAGGATACACCCCCCTCCCCACTGGATGTGACTGTATGCAACCCTTTGCTGCTACTTTGCTTTGGTTTTCACAAGAGAAGTAAAAAATAAGAAATTGGATGCTTTCCTTAAACATAACTTCTCATTAGGTGCAAACAGAGAATTGATGTTAATAACTAATAAGACCAATTCATAAACCAGCTTTAAATTATTATTTAAAGTGGCTTCCAAATCCTAGCTTGTTTGCTGGACATTAAGTCTAATTTCCAACTGAGACATAATGAAGAGCTGTGGTTAAGTATAGTTGTTTGTTTGTTTGTTTGTTTTATTTAGGTATTTATATCCCGCCCTTCAGCCCTAATGGCTCTCAGGGCGGCTTACAATTATTACTTTTAATCAGACAGTTCCCTGCCCTCAGGCTTACAATCTAAAAGACACGAAACAAAAGGAGAAGGGAATGGTGGGGGGAAACGGGATGAGGTCCAGTGGTTCTTCTCTCCCTCTGAGGCCTGGACCAAGGCAGATGGATTGGAGGGAGGGCTCTTCCTTCTTACAGGCTAGTCCTGATGGAGCTGGACTTGCCTGGTGATAGTTTCCTGGATTCTTTACTCACTAAAGCAAAGAGTGTAGAATCTGATCATCTGAACCTGTCTAAACATTGGACAAAGAAACATCTCATGTAAAGAACAGCTCAGATTAAAAAAAATGTAACTCAATTAGCCTAATGGCCAAATTAGAAATTTATCAGCAATCCTTTCTATACTTATGTGGCATTCAAATGTATTCAGAAGCATAAAAAAGAATAAAAAGCTAGGAGTGCTCTACCTAACTTGCTTAGCATACTTGTTCATGCACTAGCAGATTTTTCACTTCAACGTATTCAAATAGGTAACAAGCCAGTGTACTGTACTGAATCTTGCATAAACAAACATCTAATAAAAGAAAACATTTCTAGAGCACAAAGGTTATGCATTCAGCATGCTTCCAGTGTATTCCTGATGGATTTTTTGTTACCATTTTTTCTTCTGCAAGCTGCAAAAATACTTTAACAATAGCAATGCGCTAAAAATTATCTTTCAGTTGACGTGGAGGAAGGATATCCTCTAGTTGCTTCTTGTACTCACTATTTTCTTACTGTAGATGTCTCTGTAGACAAGTCTTGTGCCATTTTATTTGTCTTTTTGTCAACATTTTCAGTATCTTTTTCCCAAAGATACATTTCCTTTATGTACAATTATAGTACAAATACTCAATAGCACACTTAAGGTTTTATTTCCTATTGAAACAACTCAAAATGACAGTGTGGGTGTAGAGAAACAAAAGACAAGGAAAATATGTATGCTACAATCCTATTCAATTATGTGCATAAAAGATCTCCTAAAATTAATGAGGATTCAGCACACCTAACTCTTGATAGGTTGTGCCAAAATACAGAGAAAATATTTTGGAGGCATTTCCCTCCAAAAACTGCAGAGTGAAGCACTCCCCCAGCTTCAACTATAAACCACCAATGGGGCACCGAAGAAGCAAGGACTTTGCCACTGATGCTTGGGGTTGATTTCAAGGCCATATTTGTTCACAAAGAAGATTCCATGAACTTGGTTACGCATCCCTTTTTTATGGCCATCACCAACTGGTTCCCTAACTAGACCTCTGGCCCAATAATTCAGAGGCAGGATGAGGATGGTCTCTAATTTTTCACCAGGCTTTCACCTAGCGTGAGAATCTTGCACTAATACTGCCTCCTGTGACACAGGAAGTCTTCCATCTCACACATCCTCTAGGGTGTTACACAGCTTTAGAAGAGACAATACTTCAGAAGAGGTAACACAATGAATCTCTACTCTCCCCTAAGATCTGTGGAGAACTTTGGAAAGAGGTTGTTGTGGGACCTCTGATTTGGGACAGAAACAGTCACCAGATGAGCAGCAGTCACTGAGGACTGGATTTCTGAACACATGGCCAGAAATCTCACTGGATAACATTGGACCAGTTAGTTTATCTCTACCTCCCTGCTTCACAGGATCTGAGTCAAGAGAAAATTCTGGTTAATAAATATTTTATTTTAATTTGAGGAAGAAAATAAAGTTTCCAATGTTAATTTCATGATGATTAATGATGAGAACACAAAAGTATTAAGAGAAATGGGGGTCGGGAACAAAAATAATGGAAAAATACTCAACAAGTTGTCATGAGGAAGGCAAAACCTATGTATCTATGTATGTACCTGTATTTATTTATTTTAGGGGTGTCAATGATATTTAATAGAAGCAATAAGAAAACTCTCTAGAAGGCACCTCAGTAGCCTGCAGGAAAGAATGCAATGAAGATTTACATAGGAGAAATGAAATGTCAATTATGAGGAACGAGCACAGGGGTACTGAGCAGACCATATAAAGCGTCAATAATGACATCTTCACCTTTTCAGGAACACTTGGTTAGATAGCAATCACTGAATATTACTGCAGGGCTGGGATTTTTTTTTTAGGCCACTGCTGTGCATACCTATTTCACTGGGTTCTAATTATCCTTACAAATGACTGGCGATTCCTCCAGATTAAGCTTTGAAAACACAATTATCAAATTTCACTGACTTCCCTGTATTACAAATTACCATTATACTGCTATTAGTAGAGTGCAAATCTTTTTACATCACTAGAACTTAGGCACGTTACAGAGCGCCCAAAATGGGTGCTCTGCCGGCGCCGCCAGTTGCTGCATCCGGGAACCACAGCGGTCAAACCGTGCGGTTCTCAAACACACCAAAAAGAAGCCGCAAAAAGCAGCTTCTTTTTGGGCCCCTCAAGTGGCACGGCAAGTGGCCAATGGTGCACTCGCGATGTTACTTCTGTCGGGGACGTGCGGATGCCATGCGTCCGTGACGTCAAGATGGCAGCACCCGTGTAGAACAGGCACCGCCATTTTGTACGTCCCCAAAACGTACTAGGCTTAGGGGCGTGCATAAAGCACGCCCTTTCCTAACCCTAGTATGTCCTGGGGACGTACTTTACGCCCGTGCGGAATGGGCCTTAGACACTGAGTTTTGGAGTTTCCAGCCTATGTATAATTCTCCCCACCCTCAAAGTTTTCATTAGTGTCTGACAATTAAAGAAAAACTTCCCGGCTCCACGTAGCATATTTTTTAAAACTTGAGGCAAGTCTAGTTAAGCAGCTAAGAGTAGACTTCACGATCAAATCTAAGTCAACCATTCTAAAGTATAAATTCACTAGTGTGACCTTATGTACACTTCAGCCTTTGTCCAGGCAGATTAAAATAACCTTCCATTGAGTACTCAGTTCGACATAGTTTCTGACTGCATTGAGAATTCTAATGTGTCGAGGGGTATAAATTGCCTCCTTTATTACAGGAGTACTTGTGGGTGTAATTTAGGGCATTCTACAAGAACTACAAGCCAAAGGGGAAAACACACAAACTCACATCAGATAGAATGTTTCTTCTATGTAGCAGTCAGACCTCCTTATTTACAAAAGAATGTCCAAAGTCCAATAGTTTGGGGTGGGTGGGGGGTGGTCTCCTAGCGAATTTATATAAAAATGTATAAATTGCTATAAAATGAGTATGGTAGATCGCTGGAACTTAGGGACACTAGCAGAGATTCTAGATCAGCTACTTCATTGAGTATATAAGTAGTACAGTGGTACCTCGGGATACGAAATATCCAGGTTACGAAATTTCCGGGATACGAAAAATCCCCATTGGAAATAATTGTTCCGGGTTACGAATGTTTTTCGGGTTACGAAAAAAAATTTTGGTGCTTTTCGGCACTTTTTCGCACGAAACGCGGCTTTTCCCCATTAGCGCCTATGGCAATTCGGCTTACGAAGGCTTTTCGGGTTACGAAAGCGGCCGCGAAACGAATTAATTTCGTAACCCGAGGGAGCAGTGTATCTCTTAACCTGATCCCCCAGTGCAGACTTACCAGGCAGAAGTCACCATGAGCAACAGAGGTCTGTTCTTCTGTGAAGTGGGGCACAGCATACTGCTGTTTCCATCCCTTCTCCTGATAGCAATCTCCAGGATGACAGGCAGAAGCAGGAACCCTGTTACAATTGCTCCTTGCACCTGAGATTGCTGGTGAGGAGGTGGAACATTTAGAGGACTTGTGTGATCATGGCAATAATGCCAAATGTGTGAATATATTGTTGTTGCTGATGCTGTTTCTATTAACTGCCATCAAGTTGACTTCGACTTATGGTAACCCTATAAATGTGAGACCTCCAAGTCATCCAGTCATAATCAACCCTGTTCAGGTTTTGCAGACTCAAGGCTTTGACTACCTTGATGGAGTCTATCCATCTGGAATATGGTCTACCTCTTTTCCTACTGCCTTCTACCTTACCAAGCATTATTGTCTTTTCTAGTGAGTCATGTCTTCTAATGATATGTCCAAAGTATGAGTCTCAGATTAGTCATCTTAGCTTCTAGGCTAAGTTCAGGCTTGATTTGCTCCAATATCCATTTATTTGTCTTTTTATCAGTCCATGGTATCCATAGAACTCTTCCCCAGCACCACTTTTCAAATGAGTTGATCTGTAGGGACTGGGAATACGTATCAGTTATGGATGCATAACTCTTATTTCTGCATCCATACTTGCGACAGTCAATTCTAGCCAGTGTTTAGCATTCTTCAGGTGACCACGTTTTACAATGCCCACATTTTAGGTATAGTTTAAACCTTGTTCATATTATTTGTGGGAAACTCAGTAATCATAGATACTTTTCTTTGTTTTCTCTTCTTCTTTTTCATCCTCCTGGAAGTTTTTAATCTACAAATTGTGGAAACTCCTCATATTAATACAACTGGAGGGGCTTTGGATTTGTTCCTGTTAAGGAACCTAAATATGGAGCTGACTGAGATAATTGATCCACAAGGGGCATCCAGTCCAACCCCCGCCATGCAGGAATATGCTTGTGAACTTATTCTCATGTAGGTAACAAATTCTATTTCCAGGGGAAGATATAAACTCAAGCCTGTATGTCTCATCAGTTATTTGCCACCTTTAACACAGTCCAGTGGCTGGATTGTGAAGAAGTTCCTTTAGTTCAGGATCTCTCTGCAAATGACTTGGCCTCCTCCTTGATCAGAAGGTGACCTCAATTTTTTCACTGGCTAACAGTTCAGGACAGGGCTAACACAGATTGAAACTTCTGGTTCATGCGGCAAGGGCTCTGCACTCTAATCTCCCCCAGTATCTGGCATTTCAGCAAGCTGGTAATGTTGGATAAAATGTCCCTTTAAGATGTTATAAAATAATTATATGGCTGTAAATGGTGAAGAACACCAGGTGTCAATCCTTAGTTGTTAGTAATGTATATAAGGACTCTGAAATCTAGAGCAGGTGTGGGTTGCAGGGCGAAGTTGGTTTGATGAGTTTGGATAGTAAATATAACAGACAGTATATGTCAGAGCTTTTGTTGTATGTATTGCAACTGGAAGATAAAAGCTTCCAAAGACTTTGGAAGAAATCAACTGTGTCTGTACTTAGTTCAGATTGGTCTGTGCCTGGTTGCCAAATACTGCACACAGGGTTGTGTTTCTGCACTCTGCTATTTGGGAGCTACTGTTGAGGTCAAGCACCTAAGACAATGCTGAACATTGTCAACTCTGTTTGGGCCTAGTTTGTTTTTGTCACTACACACCTGCAGTACACAGAGGGAAGCCAACAGGTATGTATCATTTAGGAATTTAAGATCTATAGGCAAAGGATTATTGTCTGCTTTACTGATGCACACAGCTTGATATCTGTAGAACAGTATTCTTTTGGATTTCTGTTAGAGGAGGATTTCACCCATTTTTACGAAGGGCTGAAGACTTTCCTTTCTGATTCAGTCAGGGTAAAGGTCAGGGGAATCCATGATCCAGTGTCAAGAGAGTTCTATATCCCATTTTCAATTGCTTCATATTGCTGGTACGTATTTGACTGGGGAGGAGGGGCTCACGCTGCCACTGTGAGATAAGGTGGCCCTCACTTTTTCAGGTATCCAGTGTATGTTTCATGGAACTCACCTCTATTGTTCAAAAACTCTATGAGCCCTATTCATCATTTGGAAGTCTCTTTCACACTCAGCTAAAGTGTTGTACTATTTATCATTCAAGAATTCATTTTCTGAGGTCAGTAATGGAAGGAGAAAAATAATTTTGTAACATTATATGACTAAAAACTAACATAGTGCCTGGATTCAGGTATGGGAAACATGCTGTGAACTTATACTCTCCCTCATTGTTTCCTTTGATTATTCTGATATACTTTTAAGTACAGTTTGCCACAATGCCTTAATCAAGAAATTTGTTATGGCTAATCATCATTTCCTCCAAAAACAGAATTAGAAACCTACAGATTATGCCTAAAGCATACCTGGCCATGTCATTGGAACTGAGCAATTGTGAAAATATTTCAAGAAAGCTTTTCAAATTGAATACAATAATAAATTGATAGTGTGAGCTCCTTTCTTTGCTTAAAACTAAAGCAGGAGATATTTCCATCAAATCCAATTTTCTTTAGAACAGCTCAAAATGTTTGGAGTTTCATTCAATTCTGTTTCAATAAAGAAATTTCTACTGCCCCTGAATAGTTGTCTACTCATTTGTGTCTGTAGTATTGCTCCTGATTGTGAATAAATTAGAAATAATTTATTCAGATTCAAAACAAAAGTATTCCATATTTCATTACTAGATATACTATGCCATATTAATTATATATATTACACTTCTAAACTCTTCTCCATTAAACATTCTATAATTGTAATTATGGCCAATGAACAGTGTGTGCTTTCTCTCCAAGACATAGCAAATACTGGAAAATAAATACTGTACAAAAACAGAAAGATTGATACAAATACATCACTTTAAGAGTAGATTCTAAAAAACATTTGCTGTTTCCATCTGTCTTCCAAAGAGAAAGCTTGCTTGTCAATGAGTCATAATTTCATCTCCATTTCAAGTGATCCACTGAAACAGAAAACTTGGAAGGTTTGCGTAATACTTTCTAGTATGGTGTAGTGCACACACATAGACATGCACACCCAAATGTTTTAGTAATACCATATTTCTGTCAGAGGTTCTTTCCAAAACAGAAACCTCTAAAGCAGATGACAAACTTGGTCTGTAACCTCAAATATTTCCTTCCTGTAAAGATTGTTTTAATCTCATAACTAATTGATACTCCAATCAATTTGGCTATCCGCTGCTAAAGGACAAAGGAATACAGGCAACAATTATTGCCAATAACACACATTAAACACTGATTTAATGTATAGCTTAAACATATAGTAACAGGGTGGGAAGTACTGCAATTCTTTTTTTAAGAGTCACAAGATAATACTCCATATCTGTAACAATGGCCCCATACAGACAGGCCAAAATAAAACTGCTTTGGGTCACTTTGGAGGTATGCTGTTTAAATGATGCATGTGTCCTAAGAGTCTGGAAGCCATGCCAAAACCACAATCTAGTCCTAAGGACTGGAGCACAGCTTTGGCACAGCTTCCGGACTCTTAGGATGCATGCATCATTTAAACAGCATACCTCCAAAGTGACCCGAAGCAGCTTTATTTTGGTAGTGTGTATGGGGCCAATGACTAGAGCAGATTCTGTCTGTCTGTGGAAGACCATAAGTGAAATACTGATATATTACACATTACCTATGGATTTCCTCGTGGATGCCATAAATATTGTTTATACCTGAGTTTTAAGGTTCTTGGGTGAGGGTTTTCTCTTGATCCCACTACCATCACAGGCATGTTTGCTGAAAATATAGGAAACAGTCTCTGTGAATGCCCCCTGGCTATGGAATCATCTCCCATAGGAGGCTCAGTTGGTCCCTCCTCTGCTTTCTTACCAAGGGCAAGGAAATTTTTGTTTTGTTTTTCCAGACCTTTTCTATGTGGCCATTGTAGAAGGTCTTTTAAGTGGGGTGTGCTGAACAGTGGTGGTGGTGGTGGTGGTGTTTTAACTGCTTTTTTAATTATTTTAAATTAATGCTTTGATAAAAAATTGATAAAAAAATTGCCCCACAAAATGGCCAAGACTGTGGCCCCCACAAAGCCTGTGCAGAGCACAGCTGGCCAATTTGATGCATTGCAAAGCAGGAGATCAAGACTTATTTCCTGTTCAAAAAAAGGCCCAACCACACCTTTCAAAAGGAAAAGGCTTTCCAAATGTTGGTGGTAGGGAGGGGGGAGGTAAGGGCCTTAAAAACGTAGAAAAAAGGAGTTTCAGTTCCAAAGTTAGGTCACAGTATTAGTCCCTTGGGTATCAAAACTTCAGCGCAAGAGACTATGGGGGCCCTCAAAAGTGGCCTTAGGAGCTGGATATAACCTATGTGCCCCACTTTATGCACACTTGCTCTATGCTACCCTCCATATGACCCTGAAGTGAACCAGTGTTTCAGTCTTACCAGTACAGTATGTCATCCTGTCCCTTCCTGTAGTTCCTCACACATATTGTCCTTTTTCCTTTGGTTTCCTACAAACCAGTTTTAACAACCTTTAAAGGCCAGTTTGCTCTGCATTTTGCAAAGAAAATGACAAAAGTCCATCTATTTCAGGTTGGGAATAATGCAGCACTCCAGATATAGTTGGAGTGCAAGTGCCAGCAGGACTAGCCAACATAAGCAAGAGTAAGGAAATCTGGGAGTTGCAGTACAACAACATCTGGAAGGCTTCATCATTCACACTCCAGATCTGCTTCATGCCATAGCCAGCAAGATGCCTCTAGGAATTCACCAGGAGAGCATAATGGATAAAGCAACCTCCTGATGTCCATCCCTGTATCTGACAGAGCCAAGACAGCTGTCTAAGCCATCAAAGAAGGCAATGTTGTGTAGTGGCTTGAACACTGAACTATGACTCTGGAGACCAGGGTTCAATTCCCAGTTCGGCCATGAAACCCACTGGGTGACTTTGGGGAAGTCACATGCTGTCAGCCTCAAGGTAAAGCAATGGCATACCTTTTCTGAACAAATATTGCCAAGCAAGCCACATGACAGGGCTTAGACTCACCATAAGTCTGAAACAACTTGAAGGCACACAAGACAACATGCACAGACACATTAACCCCAAAGACCTCACATCTTTCAATAGCAAATTCCACATGTTACAGTGGACCCTTGTTATACGTTGGGGTTTGGTTCCAAGATCCCCCGTGTATAACAAAATCCGTGTATGCTCAAGTCCCATTACATATAATGACATAGCAAAATGGTGTCCCTTATAAAAAATGGAAAATCAAAGTAAATTTATACTTTTTTGGAACATTTTCAAACCGTGTATGCTTAAATCCGTGTATAAAAAATCCGTGTATAAGAAGGGCCGACTGTAATTTTATATTTCACCTAACAGCACATTCTATCCTGAACCTAAGCCTCTAGTAGTGCTTGAGACAAAAAATCTGCCTCCATCTCTCTCTCCATATTTCTATTCATTTTATAAATGTAAGTACAGTTGGCCCTCACTTTATGGGGGAGATCTGTTCTGGACCCTCCTGCATAAAGCAAAAAGCGTGTATGCTCAAGCCCTATTTGGATACAATAGGGTTTGGGCTCACTGCACAGCTGTGCATGTACGCCACTGTTTCTACTGACAGCCGCCTATAATGAGCCCATATATGGTTCGGGCTCACTGTATCACATTTTAGAATTATTAAAATATCCTACACACAGACCACTCCTACAGTTGTCTCTTCCTTCCCAAATGAATCTCACCATCTTTAGCCTTCAGTTCAATTCTATTTATGGTCTTCGGCCAATGTATCTCAAAAATATATTAGTACAGTGCGCCCTTCCCTTATGCGGGGAATCCGTTCTGGACACACACACCGCATGTAAAGGAAAAAAGTGTATGCTCGAGCCCCATTAGACGTAATGGGGCACACACCATGAGTGTGCGCCCCATTACTTCTTCCTGGCATGCTGAGGCTTCTTCCAGTGCAGGTTTCCAGTATATGCTGGAAACTGCATAAGGCACGCCTGCGTATAATGCGGGCACACTGTATTAACCAGTAGAAAAAAACTTACAAATATGCCAGTACACCTAAGCAAAATCAGCTAAAATACAAATGTGCATATAGACCGGCAGTACCCCACACACTGGGATGCAGGGTCTTATCTTCTAGTATCCCATTTATATTTCACCTTTAGCCTTTCTTTGTAAGAAAGATGCTTTGATGCCCTAATTATTTCTCCCTTCCCATACAGCGTTCTTCAGCTCTACAATATTCTTTCTGAGATGAAGCAACCACAGTATACAACATGCCAATTGGGAAAATACTAGATTTTTTAAAAAAGAACAGTGGCATTCTGATTCTTGCTCGCCCTGCTTCTCGTTCACTGCTTTTTAATTATTGCGGCATACTTAGCTCACACAGTCTGTGAGTCATCTGAAATGACTAATACCTATTTTCATACTAGAATCATGAACATGGATTAAAATCCACACCTGCTAGATGCCATAGGTATTGTAATGAGCCAGGGACAGTACACCAAACCCCATTTCCCTGTGCAAAAAGTCCAATTATTTCATGCTATTCAACAAGTAATTTAAAAAGAGCCAATCCTGCTCAATTTCCTACTATTTAAATAGTTGTATTTTTTAAAGAAGAGCATTAACATCCAAAGGTGTTGTGTTGTGGTTGTTTCTTTTCTGTTATAAATATATACATCTTGAAAGGTTGAAACTCACAATCCTGGGCCAAAGGAAACAGAACATGTAATGATCAGGAAGACTTATTTTTAACAGCTCAGGACTACAGTCAGATTTTCAATTTATCTTACTCTTCTTTTATTGGCATAAAGCCCACTTTCTAATGGCAGCCTTTTTCCTGCCTGTGAAAAATTATTGGGCAGTTTACACTTAACTGCTTTCCGTCATGTTTAATTTCCAAACACCATCTTTTGTCAGTCTATTCCAATCAAATCCAAAATAGGCCATTAATGTGAATAAAGATGATCTGTCTTCCAAAAGCATTAATAATATGAATCAAACAGTAATTTCCATCTGTGCTATCCCCTACACATGCACCTCACATCCTGCAATATATTGCCCAAACCTCACTACACACACACACATAAATTCATACTTATATGACATAGGCGGTATCCAGGCCGGTCCAGGGCGTCCTTTCCAGATGGCCCGTAACCCCAGTACGTTGTACTAGTGGTGCCCTTTCTACATGGGTGCTGCCATTACGATGTCACAGCCACACTGCAGCCAAACAGCGCGGCGCGGACATGACATCCTGGCGCCGCTGGAGGGCCTTGTGGCGCCCTTTCAGCAGCACCAGAAGGAGCTCTGTTTCAGAGCTCCTTCAGCCACGCGTATTGCTGGCGTGGCCTTTAAACGGCCACGCCAGCAATACAAAGAGAAAGGGGTCGATCGGCCCCTTTCTCCCTTTCCTCACCGCTGTCAGGGTGTCCTTGGGGCATGAAGCCCCAAGGACACGCCTTTCTAGGCTGCGGGATAGCGACATTTTGCCGCTTCCCCGAGGCCAGGAAAAGCGGCGGATTGGGGCCTCTGGGACTGCCACTGTGGCAGCTGAGGCCCCGATCTGTCGGGCAAAGGGGCGGGTGCAGGCCGCCCCAAAGGAGCGGTCTGTATCCCGCCATAGTAAACCTATTGCAAGTTGTAGACAGACAACATTTCCTCTATCATTTTGATAAATAATACCAGCATCATAAGGTGTCATGCTCAAAAAAAAAAAAAGTGGCCTTCATACTCTGAACTGAAAAGCAAGGAACATGGGAGTAGAGAAGGTAGCATCAAAAAACAGAGCAAAAATCAGGAAGAAAACTCAACATTATACTAGGATAAAAGGAATCCCAAGTGCTGTAGGCTATATCTCAGAGGAAGGCAGTGGCAAATCACTTCTGACTATTCCTTGTCTAAGAAAACTCTTATGAAATTCATGAGGTCATAATTTGACAGGAGACTTGAAAGCACACACACACACACACAGAGAGAAAGAGAGAGGGAGGGAGGGAGAAGAGACTTTATGGTGGTTTAATGCATTTCAAGTAACATTTTTCTCCAATGACAAATCTCTTTACATATTTCTAGTACAGAATGAAAGCCTCATGTTGTCTCCTACATCATGTTTCCTCAACCTGGTGGGGTAGTACATGTGATATGTTGTACTGCAGTTCATAGCTGGCACAGCTACACTGGCTGAGGATGGCAGTAATTGTAGTCCAACAAAATTCTTGTTCAACAGGGGAGACTATTTTAGGGCAGGGGTAGAAAGAATTGTTTGCTACTCATTTCTTATCCAAGGAAAGGTTCTTGAGTACAGGCAGCTGTGATACTACTGCAAGATTCTTCACACTTCAGGAAGTGTTTGTGCAGAAAAACGTGTGATATTTCTGTTTAGAAATGTTCTGTGCACAAAAAAAAAACCACATTAACTTCAGTACACAAAGTATGTCTTTTGCACAGAAAATGTGTTTATGCCCAGAAAAGTACTTTTCTAGAGTGAGCAAAAAGCCATCAGGAAGTGTGAAAAAAAATCATCATGTTCTCATCTTAGTGAGGTCTGTACTGCAGAAGCTATTCATTCCTCCCTGCAAGGATAAAGAACCTAAAGACCTACATCCCTATACTAGATTAATTGTGATGTCCCCTAGACAAGAGCCAGCATGATGTAATAGTTTGAGCACTGAACTATGACTCTGGAGACCAGGGTTTGAATTCCCACTCAGCCATGGAAACCAACTGGGTAAGTGATGCTCTGTTAGACTCAGAGGGAGGCAAAAGTAAGCCTCCTATGAACAAATTCTGTAATAGGTTTCCTTACTGTCGTCGTTGTTGGAAATGACAACATGTAATAGGTTGAAAATTAAGATAGAATTCAAACCAGAAACTTATTTGCTGAACATAATAGATAATACATTAGAAAAAAATCATGGTAGAATAATTTTTTATTTAAACACTGCAGCAAGAATAGTATTGGCGCGTAAATGGAAAGAAGAAAATATTCCAGACTTAAAAGAATGGACAGAGAAAATATATGAACTGGCCGAAATAGACAAACTGACAAGACTATTAAATGACGAAGACATGGAAGATTTCTTTAAAGAATGGGAAAACATGATAACATTTTTACAACAAGAAGAACTATGTATAGAAGGCTTTAAAGATTAAAGGAATTTTGAGAAATAGTAACATATGTAATAGAATTATAATAGC
>NC_056522.1:81586230-81689180 GCF_019175285.1 Sceloporus undulatus
GATAGATAGATAGATAGATAGATAGATAGATAGATAGATAGATAGATAGATAAACAAAATGGCCAAGAAATCTAATATGAGCTTTCCTTATGTAGAAAACTTATTAAGATGTAGCATACAAAATATAAAATATAGAGAAAAAGATAAAAAGGATCACAAATGAAATGATAAAGATTATTTTCATGTACAAGATAGGAAGGGTTGTTTTAGTCTAGTGTAAGATGTTTAGATAGATGTTAGAATGTGTAGAATTAGTATAGTCGGTATTTGTCAGTTTTGTGTTTATGTAATTTAGATTAGATTTAGTAAGAGATGTCTTTAACTTAGTGTGTGTAGTTTATGTTGTGTTGTTGTGTCTGTTTTGTCATATTATTTCAATTCTCAATTAAAAAAATTTTTTAAAAAGGAAATGAAAACCCTGTAACAGGTCAAATCAGTAATACAGGCAATATGGAATACATATCTTGACTATAGCTTAAACAATCAAATGCCACAAAACCACTTTGCAGCTGGACATTTCAGCCAGTTTTTCCACTTTGGGGTTCACTTTAATTGAGCTTTATGTTTTAAACAATCATAAAATGGTACATAAAGCCTCACTAAATAGGTTTTTAAGATTTTGGAAATATCATTTCCCTGAACTACTTAAAACAGATCATAAGTGTAAGATCGTAACTGTTAGTCCATTGTGTGGATAAAACAAGATATCTGAAATAATAATGGGAGTACACTATAACATGGCTCCTGGGCATTAAAAACATATAATGCAAGTCACTGGCTATTAATAGAGGTAGAGTAATTATTATAATTAAATCAGTAGCACAAGATATTTTTAACATCTTTCTTTGTGGTCACCCTTGGAAAGTAAATTGCTAATAAAAAAAACTGTTAAAAGAAATTCCTCTGGCTAGGAGGCAGAAAAGTAAGGACATGATGGATACAGCAAACAAAAAACTTAGCTTATAATGCTAAGCACATTTTCTTCTAATTAAGTTCCACTGAAATCATTTGGCCACTGCCACAGGAATATGTTTAGGCTGTGGTCATCACTACCATGGATACTATTTCTTTCTTTTTCTTTTTAATTCTCAGTCTTTAAAGAATTAGAGAGTTGGCCCACTCCTCAAAAGACATTTCCACACTACGAAAAGAACCAAAGTTTAGATCCTGATTATTCAGTTCCCTTGATTTTCTGTGAGAAAATACACAGATGATTCTTACTTTGTTTTGCTTTTTAAAAAAAACCAACCTCAAAAACTGTTCCATGTCTGTCAGTAAAAGATTTTTTAAAAACAACAACAGATTTTAGCCACACAAAAAATCTTAATCATTCTGAAAGAAAAGGAAAGAAAAAATCACAATGGTGTTACAATGTTTGAAATCAGTATCTTTCTGGTGAACTGACACGAGCCCTTCTTTGTAATACGTGATAAGATATGATTATGTCAGCATAAGGGATGCAGTGGCTTAGTGGTTAAGACACCAATTCTGACAATCAGAAGATTGGAAGGTTGGCAGTTCAAGGCCTGAATGCTGCATGATGAGGGTGAGCTCCTGTCACTAGCCCCAGCTTCTGCCAACCTAGCAGTTTGAAAGCATGCAAATGCAAGTAGATAAATAGCTACCACTTTGGTGGAAAGGTAACAGTGTTTGGTGCAGTCATGCTGGCCATATGACCACTGAAGTCGTCTTCGGACAACACTGGCTTTTCGGCTTAGTAATAGAGATTAGCACCGCCCCCTACAGTTGGTTACGACTAGACATTCATGTCAAGGGGCTACCTTTACCTTTTGTGTGCCAGCATAATGTAGTACTGTAGTTTGAGCACTTGGCCATGGAAACCCACTGGGTGACCTTGGGCCAGTCACTCTCTCTCAGCCTCCAAGGATGGAAATGGCACCCCACCCCATGGAAGCTTGCCCCATGACAGGGTCACCATAAGCCAGGAACAACCTGAAGGCACATAACAATAACAGTTTTAAGTCCAACTTTGTTTTGTATCTTCCAAACAATTTGCCTTGTGACAAGAATGTTCTCATGGCTGAAGTACTGATGATGATAATAATAATAATAAAATTTATTTATATCCTGCCTCTCTACAAAAAAGCAATCGGGGCAGCTTAAAAAGTTAAAATATACAGTCCAAACCCTCAACTACCCCCCCTTAAAAGACAATTAAACAGTGTGGAATTAAAAACATAAAACATACTTAAAGAACAATACAATAACTGTGGTGAAGTCGGAGGTCAGCAGTTAGATTTTCCTTCCAATGGCCGGAGAACTATTCAGGAAAGGCCTGCCAGAAGAGATCCATCTTTATAGCTTTTTTAAAAGCTGTTTAGAGTGGTAATATGATGGATCTCATCCGGCAGGCCATTCCACAATCTGGGAGCAACAGCTGAGAAGGTCCTCTGGGAGGTTGTTGACAGCCTAGTTTTAGAAGGCTGTAACAAATTTTTCCCTGAAGATCTAAGTGTGCGGGGAGGATTATATGGAAGGAGGCGGTCCCGAAGATAGGTTGGACCCAAGCCATTTAGGGCTTTAAAGGTGATAACCAACACCTTGTGCTGGGCCTGGAAACTGATGGGCAGCCAGTGAAGTGATCTTAAGATCGGTGTTATATGGTCTCTTTTGGATGTACCAGAGACCAACCTGGCTGCCATGTTCTGAACTAATTGAAGTTTCCGGACCAAGCACAAGGGTAGCCCCATGTATAGTGCATTGCAGAAATCAAGACGTGAGGTTACCAGCGCATGTACTACAGTCTCAAGGTCCCTGACTTCCAGGAAGGGGCGCAGCTGGCATATCAGCCAAAACTGATAACAGGCACTCCTGACCGTCGCATTCACCTGATTTGCCATGTGAAGCGACGAATCTAGGAGCATCCCCAGACTGCGAACACAGTCCTTTGAGGAAAGTGTGATCCCTTCTAGGACTGGAGGTTGTATCCCGATGCCTGGGTTCGGAGGCGATGCTGTAAGTACCTCCGTTTTGTCTGGATTCAGCTTCAATTTGTTTTCCCTCATCCAATCCATTACTGCCTTAAGACAGTCATTGAGAGGCGAGACGTCATCTGAAGTCACAGCTAACGACCAAGACATGGAGAAATATATCTGGGTGTCATCAGCGTACTGATAACACCCCGTCCCATGCCTCCAGATGATCTCTCCCAGCGGCTTCATGTAAATATTGAAAAGCATCGGGGACAGGATGGTGCCTTGTGGGATGCCACAATTAAGCTCTTTCCTTGCCGAGCAACTGTCCCCGAGCACCACCCTCTTGAATCTGCCTGAGAGGAAGGAACGGAACCACTGAAGCGCAGTGCCTCCTATTCCTAACCTTCTCAGGTGATTCAAGAGGATGTCATGATCTATAGTGTCAAATGCCGCTGAGAGGTCCAGAAGCACCAACAGGGTCACACTACTCCTGTCGATGCCCAGACGTAGGTCATCAACCAGAGCAACCATGGCGGTCTCAACTCCAAATCCCGTCCTAAAGCCAGTTTGAAATGGATCTAGATAATCGATTTCATCCAAGACAGCTTGCTCAGAAATGGCAGTAAAGAGACTGACCTGTAGTTCTTCATATCCAGGCGGTCAAGGGAGGTTTTTTTCAGGAGCGGCCTAACTGCCGCTTCCTTCAAACAAGATGGAACGTGACCCTCTCTAAGGGATGCATTGATGATGTCCTTTAAGAACACCCTCAAGGCATCTCCCCCCTGGACGGCCAGCCACTACGGGCAAGGGTCGAGAGGGCAAGTTGTTTTCCTCCCTCTACCAAGGAGCTTGTCCAAGTCATCAGTACTTACAGATTGAAATTGATCCAGTATAACCACATCAGTGGAGTTGCTGGACATCTCATCAGTTGATTCTGTTGTAACTCCAGCATCCAAGTCGGCTCTTATCTGAGAGATTTTATCTGCAAAGTAGTTGTTAAATGCATCACAGCAGGCCATTGTCAGGTTAAGTAAAGGGTTCTGCACAGGTGGATTCTGTGTCAGTTTCCTCACCACCTTAAACAGCTCTGCTGGACGAGACTCTGCAGACGCAATACATGCAGAGGAGAAAGCTCTCTGCGCTGCACGTATTGCCTCTCTATAGGAACGAAGGAAATTCCTATGACGAGTCTTGTCAGATAAGAGTTAAGTTTTTCGCCAGATGCGCTCTAGTCGTTGTCCAACCCGCTTCATCTTTCTGAGTTCTTCTGTATACCATGGTCGGCGGTTTGAAGTGGGCTGGCAAGGACGCTTGGGAGCGATCGTGTTGATAGCCTTGGTAAGATCGTTGTTCCAGGTATTAACCAATGCTTCGACAGGATCACCGGCATTACCCACCAATGAACCCTCCAAGGCTTTCAACCTTTGAGGGCGGACCATTCTAATGGGTCCTCCACCCCCGACAGGATGGACAGTGGCTCTGAGTTCAAACTTGATCAGGAAATGATCCATCCATGACAATGGGGAGGTTTTTGTTACCTCCGTCCACGGATATTCCTGTTCCGTACTAAAGGCCACATCAAGTGTATGACCCGCACAATGAGCAGGCCCACTGACCAATTGGGATAGGCCCATGTTTGTCATGGATTCCATGAACTCCCGAGCCACACCTGTGAGATTTAATAGACTGGTCTCGAGTGGGATGTTGAAGTCACCCAGAATGAGAAGTCTGGGCGATTCCAACAGCAACTCTGAGAGCAGCTGTGTCAGCTTGGTGAGGGAGTCTGTTAGGCAACGGGGTGGATGGTATACTAAGAGAATCCCCAAACTATCCTTGGTCTTCAGGCTTAGGTACATACACTCGAAGTGAAACGTTTTCTGGACAGGTATCCTGGTCAAGGTAAGGTTGTTTTTGTGAAGCAGAGCCACTCCACCCCCTCACCCACTTTCCCTTATTTGCTTAATGACCGAGTACCCGGCTGGGAGGGCCCATGCACAGGTTATTGCAATGTCCTCTCCCAACCAGGTCTCAGTAAAGCAAGCCAGGTCAGCCTCTTCTTCTAAGAGAAGGTAGTAGATGATATGAGTCTTATTTTTGAACAACCTGGCATTACAAAGGAGCAAGGCAAGGTTTTGTGGCATGGCTGGTAGGCTCTCCAATCCATTTGGGGTACAGGGGGAACTGAAGGCAGGAGAGCTTTCAAGTATCTATCTCGCCTTCTGTTGTAAAAAACTTTCACTCTATTACCACAATACCTTCCTTTCCCCTGCACAACTTCAATCCTTGCTCCCAGCTCATGTCCAGCCATAAATGCTCACACAAGGGTTCTTAGACTATCGCCACAGTACAGTGGGAGCTCCAGGCCACGTCCCCTCACTCAGCTGCTGCCTGCTGCTTCTCTTGCCCAGGTGGAAGGAGGGAAAGAAGAGAAGCTTGCTTGGCATCCTTGCTGGCTTTCAGGCTCTCAAAAGGGATTCCTGCCTGGTCTTCTCAGGGATAAAGGGAGTGGGTGGAGCCCTCTTAAGACCAGGAGCCCCAGGCCATGCCCCCTCACTGATCTTACACTAGTTCAGAGACATAAGCCTTACTGAGTTGGAACAGGCTTCCTCCTGTTAAATAGGTATATGTCCGCATCCAAAAAAATACTTACCAGTTCATACAATGCATCTAGTACATTTTTCCTTCACCAACATACCGTTAATCAAAAACCAAGTGCTATAAAATCACAATCAGGTATTAGAGGACATAAAATAATATCAATAAAAGTCTACTTCCTCTGATTATAAACTAACTTCCTCTAATGATCTGCGAGAGGCAAAAATCTTCTCACTCTATGAGCACACTTGCTTAGAACAGTTTTGAAGATGTATCCATCATGACCCAGGACTAAATGACTTGGGTTTTAACTTGATATAATTATTGGAAGAGGGGACATGTAAACAATGCTCCCTAGCAAGTCCTCTCCACATACTTGAATGAACTCCAGCTAAAATGGGCTATTTCTAAATCAGGTTAAGGTAACACAGCTGCACCAATGTTACCACTTGGAGAAACAGAAATAAATTAGGAATTCTGGTTTAGGTTTAATCTTCACTGCAGAAATAATACAGTTTGACACTGTATTTAACGTCCATCGTTCCATCTGATGGAATTTTGGAACCTGTAGTTTGTTGTGACACCAGAGCTCTCTTAACAGAGGGCTAAATATCTCACAAAACTACAGTTCCCAGAATTCTACAGCACTGAGCCATGGCAGTTGAAGTGGTGTCAAACTGCTTTATTTCTGCAGAGCTTCATCTACAGAAATCTTTATTCCTCAGACTTCATCTTCTACTTGTAAATTAATGGAATATTGGATTGGTCACTGTGACTGGAGCACTCCATAGCCTGGTAATCAAAAATGAAAACAAATCATTCTAAAATCTTCAGTTTATTACCAGTTAAATGGATTCAAGAATCTGGAAACGATCCTAACGGGGTGGAAATGTTCTTTGGCCAAAATGATTGTAGGACCTCTGCCAGCCAGAGTAGACAATATGGTTAGATGGACTAATGATCTGATAGAGTATAAGGAAGTTTTGCATGTCAAATATTCATTTTGAATTACTTAACATTAATTTTGATAATCAGGCAACATTTGTCCCCAGAGACTTAGAAACAGGTATTACGAAAAACCTACAGTTTTTCCTTGCATCAAACTCTCAAATGGCCTTTCCTTTTTAAAGATTATTTAAATAAGGAAAAAATCTATAAAGTTAAATATGAAAATTCAAAGAATATCAAGCAAATGCCTTAAGTATTTCAGACTAGATTAGATGCCATTTGTTTATTTCCGGCTGTTTTACATGCTTCCCATAAGAATGGAGTGTGTGATTACTAAGAAATTATTGTTTCAGCACTAAGTAGTGTTTGATAACAATTTGATTATTCTATGATTCTATGATTAATTCAAGAGTGATATTGTGGACACATAGTGCAGTGGAGAAACAGATTAAAAAGGCACAGGGGTTCTATGAAGAACCATATTCTAAGCTCTCTGTGCCTTTGATCCCCTGCCAGCATTTCAGAGACAGGTTTGCACAACTGTAATAAGCCCCATCTCCTCAAAGTCTCCTTCAAATCTGTCCATCTCATCCTACCTTTCCACTGAAATCTTCTATATTACTGTCAGTGTTCCATTCATCATTCTGGCCATGTTATTGGTTCTGTAAATTTCTGTACAGCTTTGATCATGGTAAACTTAAGGGCGATACAGACAGCCCCCCAGAGGCTCAATCGGGGTCAGGGCAAACAGATGCCTGGCCACAATCCAGCCTGATTCTGCCCCAAAAAGGAGCGGATAAGATCTGCTCCTTTTTGGGGTGGAAAAAAAGCCACCCCTTATCCCAAAGAGCTGGCTTTTCCTCTATGTCAGTTTTATATAAGATGAATATTCATGGAAGTTACCAGATGACATCAAATGATCTGATATGATGGAATTTGATGCCACAAAAGTAAACTGCAAAATCCACATTGCTATTAAGGGACATGCACTTTCATCCTTGATATATTAGCGTACTACTGAAAGGTTTAAAAGCAGGGTTGAAGAATCTGTAATCCTTGAGATGTTGCTGGACTCCAGCTCCCATCTGTCCCACACAGCAAGGCCAAATATTAGGTATGATGGAAGATGCAGTTCAGCAGCTAAAGAGCCACAGGTTTCCCCACCCTTGATTTAACATGCATGTATCTAAGATGAAAGTAAATTACAGAATTTTCAGAACATTTTAATAAAGAATCTAACTAAAAGAGTAACACTGGCATTAATATGACCTTCTATCTTTTATTAATTTAAAAAATTCACACATATCCAAACAGTTCCTGCAAAGATACCTGGGGAGTGTAATTCATGAAGGTAAATGAATGGGCAAGAACCCTCAAATAAGCTCCACTGTGGGAAAGGAGATCCCATGGGGAAAGTTAATGACAAAAAGTATTTCAATATGTAAACTGAATCCAAAGATTTTTGCTTTGTCTCAGTCTTATTGGATAAAACATCCCTGCCCCCAGGGTTCCTCACAAGACTTTCTAAAAAGCATTCGTTTCTTAGTATTATATACAAGCAGGAAAATTAGAAGCAAGAATAAGTCCAGCTTCAGGCCACTTCTTTCAACCTCAGCTGAAAATGACTTTCATTTCTGAACTGGCTCAAAGGGTCTGGCTAAAAGCAAGGAAGCTTCTCAAGTTCTATTTGTGGGGAAACAAATATACAAAGGTTATCCAGATTGTTACAATGTAATGAGCATCTCTTTGAGACATTGTTAGATATGGTAAACTGCACAGAAACTAAACAAATAAACATGAAGCTACCACTTTCAAAAATGCAGTGTGTGTGTGTGTGCGCACGCACACGCATGTGTACAACTTCAAGTCACCTATAGTCCCTGGAACTTATTTTTATGGCCCCTGAAGTCCCCCGCTGGTCCTTCAAAGCCCCCACTCCCCCTAAACCTCTTTTAAAATAATTGGCAGGATGGGGGCAAATTTTGTCCCACATCTAGACAAAGAACCCCCCCCCAAATGTATAAAACACTCAATAACACCCCCAGAAGCACCCCAGAACACCACAATCTTGTCAACTCTCTCCATTTTCCTCTGCAGTCCCTTTCAAAATCAGAAAAAACACAAATGTTTCTGCTTGCTGTGGGGGAGATGGCCCTTGGAGAGATTCCTGAGAAAACACTGACTTTTGGCTCCCACACAGTTGCCTACCCCTGCCCTATTCATACATTTAACACTCAAGGGAGCAGGAACCAGGCAATCCTTTCTCCATTACCTGCAACCACCACCTCAGCACAAGACCAAGTGAACAATCATACTGGCTGATATGCTCATATAAATCTGAGATGTTCAAATCTACCTATCGACTTCTCCTTGCAATGATGATGGAGGAAAGGCAACGGAGCAGCCATTTAGCACAGCTCTTTCCCTTCTAGGCACATGTCCAGAGACAAAATGTAATCTGAGCACAGTCATTTTACACTATTTACTACTGGGTGTGCATTTTATTCAGATGAAGCCCAAATCCTAAGCCAAAGTGGGCAGACTTGGATACATTGATTATTTGTCTAAAGTGAAACTCTGAGCCTCCAAATTGCTCCAAAATGAACCTGTGTCCTCTCAAAGCATCACGTATAGACTGATATATATAACATCCCTTGGGTGTTAAATCTTTACCAAGGTGCTTTTTTTTTCATTTCCAATCCCTATGCTTTTGGGAGGAAAGCAGAGAAACCACCAAAGGCAGCTTCTGTGCTTGCACTCCATTTTATGGCTGTGTCTCTGGCAGCAGAGGGTGTAGCAGCATTCAGGGCTTCAAGTAATGGCTTTACTTGAGAGCCAGCCAACATCAAATGGGAGATGCTTGTGTGTTCAGTATGTTCAGTGTGTGGCTCCTGCTGACACCAACACTTCAAGAAAGGCTGTGGAGTTGAACAGAGTCTTCACAACCTTGAACCAAGCTGAGCACAGAGATCAGGGGAACACCTTCCTGCTAAATACCAGGCCTGCCAGCAACTTGTAATTGGAGATACTATTAATATGGGTGTGTTTTATAATACAAATAAGCTGGGAGGGGAGACACAAAGAACACTGCAAACTGACCACATAATCTCTTTTTCAAACACCCCAAACTTGAAATTTTCCTTTGAGCCTTACAGTCATATACCAGGGTTTGCGAACATCTGATCCTCCAGATCAAAACCTGGAAGTCTTTTTTTTCCGACTGCAGATCCCAGAATCCTCCAGGCAGCAATGAGCACTCATCATTCCAGACCATTCAGGAATATATGGGCTGGGCCAAAATGATCAGGTTTCCTTTAAAATCAGGGTCCAAACCAAAAATCATGGCTGATATAGTATATATCCTTAGTATTTGGGACATACCTGCTTTGTGAATGAGAGCCACTATATGTGAACAGTAATTCTAGGTTTCTTTTGGGAAAAGAGAATTGGTGCAATATTACAATGTATGTTGCAATATGTATCCAAGAACTAAATGGTCTATACTGTATAGTACAATGTTTTATTCATTTTTTTGGATTCTTTAAAACTCAACATTAAGTACCAAGATGCTTTGTAACTTTATATATCTTTTGTATTTCTATACTACCAGGTAAGAGATGGTACTGAAAGTAAGGTTCCCACCCCCACCCCCCTCAAAAAATATCTCCAGGCTAATCATAAATTGCTCTAACATCCTCAATATCTCCCACTGCTATCTTCTTGCATTATTCTAAGAACAAAAGCAATGATTCAAAATGGAACCTCAGTAATTATTTACAGCCCAATATGTAAACTGTAAAATGACTGGCAAACATCTTAGCAGATCATCTTAGGCATATATAAGCAAGACATTCTTTCCCAGTGGTAGGCGGCCGAATGTCAAGTAACTATGTGCTAGAACTTGTCCTGTATTACCTGTTCAAAGGCGAATGCACAAGAATATTTCAAGCTCTGACACATACTACTTTGTGCAAAAACATCCACAAGAGTATTACAAAAAAGACAGCTGTGATGTTTCAGCAAACCCTGTGTCAAAGGAAAGTGTTCCCATGCATTTTTATCAGCAAGCTGAAAGTAAATGATCATGCCTTACATCAGTATCGGTAGACTCAATACTGCTTCCATAAACTTCTTCCAGGCCTTGCATATTAGACAGTGCCTGCTTCCAGTAATGATGGATTTCATAATAGTCAGTATGATACTAGTGCCCCTTCTCTTTGCCCCAGTACTTTCCCAGGAACATTTGGTAGAGACAAGAGTGAGAACTTTTTCAGTGGCTGCTCCTATAGAATAGCTTCCTCCTTCCGCTTCCACTGGAAAATGAAAACTTTCCCATTTATCAGACTTCTAGGAATTGACTGCAATGGGCTTAATGGTGTGTTTTTCTCCTCCAAAGTCTCCAAACAGAGCAGCCAATAGACCAACTCTGACCTCAAAACACCAATTCACCTCCTTCTGTTTCCTCAGAAACACAGAGCAAATACTTCTCAGAGACCATTTTATTCACTATCTGCATAATGTTATAAACCTCTATTATCCCCGCCCCCAGTCTTTTTCTTTCTAAACTAAAATGGTCTAAGTATGTTAATTCTTGTAGGGAAGATGCTCTGATCCCTTTATCATTTGGGTTTGCAGTTGATCCACTAGATGGGAGGACAGGAAGGTGTCTACCAAAGAAAGGAGAGGATGGAAGCTAAGAACATATATTTTCAGTGCTGACTCCCAAATCCTGAACTACTTACCTGGAAGGAAAAAGAGTTCTATCTGCACAGATCCTTACAAACACATTTATATACAGCTATCTTCGTAATAAGGACAATCTCTGTGAATGGGTTTGATACATCACAAAAATAAAGAAGGGAAGATCAAATAATTCCTCCATGCAAATAGGCAGGCTCCGATGCTGTTCACAGAAAAATCAAAGGAGACAGATAATCTAGCAAGGTTTAAGATAGTTTTGGAGAAGTAACTGTATGATTAGTGTTCTTTGAAAACTCGGTGTATGCAAACAAATGGGATCTTTTTTCACTTCATGTCTGTTTTAAAGGATTTTTAATTTTGGCAAACAAGGAAAGAAAACATATAGCTTTTACATCACTTCCTACATTTGCTTTTGATGTTTCTCGTAGCAGCAGCCTCAAATGCACAAAGAATACTCTTTGATTTTATTTTGAAAAAAACATGTGTTTTGTTGAGGATGGTTGCATATTCCAAAGGAACAGTTTCAGAACCCCTGCAGTTAAATGAAAGATTACCTAAGTAGGTAATAATATTACTTTTTGTATTTCCATGGTCCTGATTTTCTACTTTATTTTGTGGGCTTCCAAATAGGCAAATCAACCATCTATTTCAAATCCAAACCAGAAATTGAAGATAATAGTATTAAGAGCCTGAAAATATAAGGGGGGGGGAATCTAAACAGTGAAACATAGAAACCTAAAACCCTGATCTTCTAATATAGCCATTAAAGTCATACAGTGGGTGAAATTATTTATTTTATAGTTTGAAGAGTAATGTGATAAACATGTAAAGTGGGGAGAATGAGTACATCTTAAAGCATTAGCTTTTGTAAGCCTCCTTAGATGTGACCTCAACATGATTGTGGCGCGTTATAGACGGGCCTTTAATATGCCCCCGTCACATGCTAGGGGTTGGCCGAGGACCTAGTGTCCATACCGGCCTCACCCCTAGCACGTGACGAGGGTGTCAAGATGGCGTCGCCCTATACACACGGGCGCCGCCATCTTTACATGTCGGACGCATAGCGCCCGCATGTCGTGCGGCGCTTATGACGTCGCAAGTGCGCCATTGGCAACTCGCGGCATCATAACTGCGCCGCAGGAAGAAGCTCCATTTTGGAGCTTCTTTTTTGATCCGTGCGGGAGTCGCGCAGTTTGGCTGCTGCGGCTCCCTCGCGGGGCAAACAGCAGCATCGGCAGACCGCCGCAAAGCGGCAGTCTGTAACACACCTGTGTTCCAATGTCTACAGAAAATATGAAGTCGAAGGCTTTCATGGCCGACATCCACATTTTTTTGTGGGTTTTTCAGAGAATCTCTGAACACGGCAGCCACAGATGATGCCGAAATGTCAGGAATAAACTCTTATAGAACATGGCCACATAGCCCGAAAAACTCACCAAAAAATCTACAGAAAATGACTGCCACCTCTCAATTCATGTAATAATAATAATAATAATAATAATAAAACTTTATTTATATACCGCCCTTCTAAAAACCAGGGCGGTGAACAACAGTTCCAACAATATAACAACAGGTCATACAAAACATTAAAAACAGATTAATAAAAATAATAAAATGTCCATGCCGGCAAGACAGTGCTGACAAGGGGAGGGGGGGAGAGTAGCTGGTCAGGGGTAAGCTTGTTCAAATAAGTGGGTCTTTAGCCCCTTCCTAAATTGGGCTAGGGAGGTGGCTGAGCGGAGCTCGAAGGGCAGCGCGTTCCAGAGGTTGGGGGCTGAGATGGAGAAAGCCCTCCTGGTGGTAGAACTATATTTCGCCTCTGGAACGGTTAACAATAGCTGCCCTGATGATCTGAGTGTGCGGGGCGGATTGTACGGAGAGAGGCGGTCCTCCAGATACCCTGGGCCCAAGCCATTTAGGGCTTTATAGGTAATAACCAACACCTTGTATTGCACCCGGAAGCGAATAGGCAGCCAATGTAAGTCTTTAAGGACTGGTGTTATATGACTGGCCCTGGCAGTGCCAGTAACCAGACGGGCTGTCATATTCTGCACAAGTTGCAGCTTCCGGGTATGGTACAAGGGTTGCCCCATGTAGAGCGCGTTGCAGAAATCCAAATGAGAGGTTACCAGGGCATGTACAACCGTTTCAAGGTCTCCCCGGTCGAGGTAGGGACGCAGCTGGCGTATCAGCCGAAGCTGATAACAGGTGCTCCTGACCGTCGCATCCACCTGAGATGTAAGGTGGAGCGACGAGTCCAGGAGCACCCCCAGGCTGCGTACAGAGTCCTTCACGGAAAGCGTGATTCCATTCAGGACTGGTGGAACCACCGCCAACCCCGGACCGGGGGAACCTATCACGAGTACTTCCGTCTTCTCTGGATTCAGGCTGAGTCTGTTGTCCCTCATCCAGCCCATTACCGACTCCAGACAGGCCACGAGAGGAGAGACGCCAATCCCGGTCACTGCATCAGTCGGAGACATAGAGAAGACTATTTGGGTGTCATCAGCGTACTGATAACACCGCGCCCCATGTCTCCGGATGATCTCTCCCAGCGGTTTCATGTAAATGTTGAAAAGCATGGGAGACAGAATGGCTCCTTGAGGGACCCCAGATGTAAGGGCCCTCTCGTCGGAGCGCACGTCTCCCAGCTGCACCATCTGGGACCTCCCGGAGAGGTAGGACCGGAACCACTGGAGCGCAGTGCCCCCGATTCCCACCTCCGCCAGGCGTCCCAGAAGGATACCATGGTCTATGGTATCGAAAGCCGCTGAGATGTCCAAGAGCACTAACAGGGACACGCTTCCCCTGTCCATGCCCAGACGGAGATCATCGACCAAGGCGACCATAGCAGTCTCAACCCCATAACCCGCCCGAAAGCCGGTTTGAAATGGGTCTAGATATTCCGTTTCATCCAAGATCGATTGAAGTTGGATTGCAACCGCCCGCTCGATCACCTTCCCCAGAAATGGCAATAGCGAAATAGGCCGATAATTGTTATGCAACAGGGGGTCGAGGGAGGGCTTTTTTAATAGAGGTTTAACTACGGCCAATTTCAAATTTGTTGGAAATTGCCCATCCCTCAGTGAGGTGTTAATAATCCGCTGTAACAGCAAAGTTACAGCTGGGCCCCCCTGTGCCGCTAGCCATGAGGGACAGGGATCGAGAGGGCATGTTGTCTTCCTAACACTTCCAAGGATCTTGTCCACATCCTCGGTACTGACAGACTCAAACTGATCCAGACTAACCAAGTTCACGGATGCCCTGGATACCTCTACTCTAGGTTCTGCTCTAAGGCTGGCCTCAAGACCTTCGCTTATCCGAGAGGTTTTATCCGCGAAGAAGTTGTTAAATTGGTCGCAGCAGGCCTTAGAAGGTTCAAGGATCTGGTTCGGGGCAGGAGGGAGCTGAGTTAGCTCCCTCACTACCCTGAACAACTCTGCCGGACGCGACTCCGCGGACGCGACACGTGCAGCATAGAACGAATTCTTAGCTGCACGTATCGCCTCTCCATAGTCCTTCAAAAGATGGTCTAGGAGAGTCTGGTCGGATAGTCTGTAACGTTACTTCATCTTCTCCCCCACTTGACACCCCCTCTAAATGCTCCAAAGGGTCCTCTAGCTGCTGAAGCAAAGCTTTTGACATGGGTACAGGAGAAACTGTTCTGTGGCAACCTTAACAGAAGAGGAGGGAAGGACATGAGGTAGGAACATTTGCAGGAGAAAATGGTGAACAGCCATTTCACACTGCCCACTGTTCTTTGCAAATGCCTCTCCCACCCAAGCAATTTCCACCCAGCGATGCTTACTCCTGGTGCTGGTATCCAGATAGGGAAATGGAACTGAAAGTGGAAGTAAACTGGGCATCCACACCTGATATCTGACAAGTGGGAAATCCCTACCAACCAGTCTGTAGGAAGATTCTTACCAACACTCTGATTCTTCCCTTAAAATGTACTGCCTGTAGAGATGGGAAAGCAAGGGGGAAATCCAGAAAAACTCAAGGAAAAAAACGTTGGGAAAACATTTTAGAATGATAAGTAACACATTTAAGACAGCGTGTTCATGTATTTACTGCCTGAAATGATTTCAGAAATTATTTCCAAAATTACGTGGAAGTAAGATATTTTTTTTTAATGTAAGACTATGTACAGGATTAGATCACTGCAATTCCTGGTATTTGTTTCCTTTCCTCATTTCTTTTTATGGGAATAGTGCTTTATGTCTACTTGACACTTACAGAGACTGTGTGTGTGTGTGTGTGTGTGTGTGTGCCTCCAAGTCACCTGTCTACTTATGGTGACCCCATGAATTTCATAGGGTTTTCTTAAGCAAGGAATATTCAGAGATGGTTTTCCAGTTACTTCCTCTGAAATATAGGGTACATCTAAACTGACAGGAAAATCCAGTTTACCTTTGTGTTACCCCAATCTGCAGTGACCATGGGCTTGCCTACAAACACAGTTCTCCCTTTCAAACTCACACCAGTATGATAAATTGCACTATAAGCAAACATAGCCCCAAAATAAAGAGGCCAAATAAAGCACCTTCCAGGTGCTTTAGGGGTGTGGCATTCAAACAACATAGCCCCCCCAAACCTCCTGGAAGCTGCGCCAAGACCATCTAAGGCAGCCCAAACCTGGTCGCAAAAGGAATGGCAAAAAGCTGCTCATGCTGGCAGTCCATTCAGACCTGAAGCTGTGGTACTGCAGTGATTGGGATGGGAGCGTCCTCTGGCCACTCCTTTTGCCATGTCTGCATGACCCCATAAATGCAGCCACTGTATTACACCATAAGAGCAACCAACCATAAGAAAACCCCATGTAATTCATGGGGTCACCATATGTTAATAGGAGACTTGACGGCAAATACACAGTCATAAACACACAAAGTAACAAACTGACTTGTAATCTGCAAAGAAAACTAACATCACATTTTTTCTTTTTTTTTAAATGTTGCTGTTTTCTGGGCAAAAAAATAAATTAAAAATGGGGGGATGTTCCCTGATGGCGTGAATATTTCCAGGAATTTTCCATCTCAAGTGATCTGCCTCCATTTACACAAATTACCAATCCAAAATTAAATATCAGGTCGGGGACGCTGTGTTTGTTGTGACCTAATGAGGTGACCATACCTCAATTGCTCAATTCAAATTATAAGGGTGACAATGTGTAAAGTTTAGCAGGATATTTTACAAAACTGCACCTCCCTGCTCAGCAGCAAGACACATAACCTAACCTAATCAGATACGTTCTTTTGCAAAATGATGCAGATAACCATTCTAAAGAGGTCTAAACATAATGAGCTCAATATTTTGTTATGCTTTATTCTATTTGATGTAGATAGTAGCTAGCTGTAAATAAAGCAAAGAGTGACACAGTTCACTCCATTCTCATAAACGTCACAAACAGATCTCACTTATTTTTCACTAAAGAGCATTGCTTCATAGTGAAAACTGAAAACTGTTTTCTAATATCCATTCTGATGTATCTGAGCTGGCAAAACATTTAATAGCATGTCTGACACCTATTTATGATTTTTACCCTTAAGTCGGCAAGTCTGTGTTACAAAAACAAAGTAAGGAGGGAAACAACATAAAAACCTATTTAAAAAATAGAAAAAGATAGGATCTAGCAAATATGGTATTTAAATAGAAAGCACAACTTAAAGGAACTGGCATTGCTAGCCTGAATGTAATGATAAATTCTGCTTTGTTTCAAACCAGAAGGGGACGTTTCTCATTTCTTGAGATCTCCAACAGAAAAGTAAAGGAAAGGGGGAAATATTGAATATGGAAAAAGTGTACCATCTAAGTGCCCTTTCCATGGCTCAAACAAATTTAACATGCAGTGACAAAAATGTTTCTGATAATACAAAAACTCTGAGGCTCACAGTCAAACACAACATGAAGTATTGCTACCTGGCAAGCTGCATAACTAAACTGCAGGACAGAGATTTGCTATAGCTGATAAACTCCCCACACCAGCTGCTTTTTTCTCCCCTATAACCTCACTCTCTCTGCCTCAATTCTGCCAAGTTGCAAAGGAAGGACAAGGAGGAGATTAATTTAAAGACTGGAGGTTCCAATGGCATCTAGCATGGTAAACAAATGTGGTTCTGCAGTTGTCAGGTTGCACTGCATGGTCTTTTTTTGTTTTGTTTTGTTTTTTGGCAACAGAACATTGGACACAAATAAGCATGAGTCTTTGAAACACACAGATATTTAAAATAAAATCCTCCCCCCAAAAATTGTTATTGAATGCGTATGTTTGAAAATACAGGGATAACCTTTGGTCTGAATGTCTCTTCCTAACTGTACTGTTTCATCTACCTACAAAACCTGCTGTTCTCCCTGGGCAGCAAGCATTTATGGTTTAATGTACAGTTCCTAACATTATTTTAAAGATAGAAATCATTGGAATGTTTCTATTTTCCATAATAACACAATTGTGTTACTTTAGGGATTTTCTTTGGTAAACATTGTTAGATGACCACAGTTAAAATGAAGAGCTCAACTACAATAAAGTTTCTTTCTTGTGTCAAATTTGATTCTGTGATTATCCATAATCTATGATCACCTCCCTCTATAGAGTGAATTATACTTAATGGAAAGGATAATTCTAAAGGAGACAATACAATACTGTATAAAGCTTTACCCTGCTATGAGCAGCCTTTTTCAATTTAGTCAATGAGGCTTAGCATCAAACAGAAAAACACTAAACATCTCCCAGCAGTAAGAACAGCATACAAACATACCCCTACTCAGACCTTATTTATATAACTTATAAGACCATATGAATTCTGGCTTCTGTACAAGCCATGGAACAACTTGAAATAGCACTGAAGTAATCACTAGAATTCCACGATTCCTCACTCCATATCCAATATAGCTATTAAATAGGTCTTAGATAGCATGATTACATAATTACTGACGAAGGGTTTCATCTACTACAAGCAAATCTCCATGGGACAGCCTAGGGTGGTTTAAGATTTTTTAAACATTTAATAGGATAAGATCTGATACACAAAGTTTGCTATTTCAATAATACTGTTAACAATACTAGGATAGGAAACACTTGGAAAACAAGCTCAAACTGAATCCAGACAAAAGGGAGGTACTTACAGTAGGGGCCCCTAAACCAGGCATCGGGTTGCAACCTCCAGTCCTAGAGGGGTTCACACTCTCCTCAAAGGACTGTGTTCGCAGTCTGGGGGTACTTCTTGACCCGTCGCTTCACATGAGAAATCAGGTGAATGTGATGGTCAAAAGTGCCTATTATCACCTTTGGTTGATACCCCAGCTGCGCTCTTTCCTGGAACCATGGGACCTTGAAACTGTAGTACATGCACTGGTAACCTCGTGACTTGATTTTTGCAATACGCTCTACATGGGGCTATTCTTGTGCCTAGTTCGAAAACTGCAATTGGTACAGAATATAGTGGCCACATTGATCACTGGATCATCTAGGAGCGATCATATAACACCAATATTAAAGTCACTCCACTGGCTACCTATTAATTTTCAGGCACAATACAAGGTGTTGGTTATTACCATTAAAGCCCTACATGGCTTGGGCCCCACTTATTTAAAGGATCGCCTACTTCCATACAATCTGCCCCGTGCTCTCAAGTCCTCTGGGAGGAACTTACTGCAGCCTATAAAGACCAGATTGACTGCGACCTCCCCCAGAGGGCTTGTTCTGCAACCAGCCTTAGCCTATGGAATGGCCTGCCAGACAAGATCCGTCAAATCACCAATCTAGATAGTTCAAGAAAGCTGTTAAGACAGATCTTTTCCAGCAGGCCTTCACAGAATAAATTACTTGGCCATGTAGCCACCCCCCACATATATCTGATGACTCTGCCCACCATTATTATTTTAATTGTTTGTGTAATTTTAACCTTAGGCGTGTTCCAGATGCGCCAATAGTACATGCTCGGCACATACTAGAGTTACGAAAGGGTGTCCTTTCCGGATGCCTTAACCCTAAGTACGCGCCGAGCACGTACAAAATGGCAGCACTCATTCTACATGGGCGCCGCCATTTTGATGTAGTGGACACTTAGCGTCCAGATGTCGCAGCATAGAAATGGCACCACAAGTGTGACATTGGCGCCTTGCGGCATCATTACCGCACCACAAAAAGAAGCCACTTTTTGCAGCTTTTTTTCCCGCTGCCAGTAATCCTCCCTGTTTGGAGGCTGAGGCTTCCCGGCGGCGGAAACAGAGGCGGCGGCAGACCACCCTTTTGGGGCAGTCTGTAAACCACCTTAAACTGTTTAAATCTTTTTTAAGGGGGGATATTTTGTATATATGGTGTATGCTTTTAACATTGTAAGCCACTTTGATTGTTTTCACAAAAAGTGGGATAGAAATAAGGTTGGTTTTTTTTTGTTTATTATTTATTTATTATATTGATCCTAATCCTAGCACAATCAACGATTTTGCTTTGTGACTGCAACACTATACTAAGGAAAAAGAATGGCTCCTGATGCTGTTAAAATGTTACTGTTTTCAGTCTTCTGTGCTGATTCCTCCATACTTGCACATAATTTACAAAAGTTCTTGTGCTATGCTGAAGGTTTTTTGTTTCACCAGTGCAAGACAATGGCTTATGACAATTATTTTATTTATTTACTTATTTATTTCACTCATATCCCACCTTTCTCCAAAAATAGGGTCCAAGGCAGCTTACAATAGCTTAAAAAACAATTAACAATAGTTAAATCAGGGTGGATTCTTTGTTTTGTTTTTTAATCCTGTGGTCCATGACCCTCCAAAGACATCCATAAATGGGCTTCAGGGAAATCCTTGACGTGTACACACAAAAATTGATTTTTGTTCCCTTTCAAATTCTTTCTTCTTATTTTGAAAACTGTTTTTCTGGGAAATTTATTAATGTTAAATTATATTACTAATTATATTATTAGTATGTTTCATTCCAAACAACAGTAGGGTGGCATGTTATGTTACTGCACACAGTAAAGTAATATACAGCTGTCAACATCCCCATGTAAAGGGGAGGGTGGAGTCTATAGCTTTCATCAGATTCTCAAAGGGGCTCACACACCCCCAAAAGGTTAAGTACCACTGAACTAGATTAATAAGGCCAGATGTATATTTATCACTGAGTGGCCACCTGTGAAAAAAATTGCCTCTAAGAAAGGTGAACGTTCCCTCCCCACCACCCTGTCCCTTCTACCCAAACCTTCCTAAGTCAACATAGCATCACCCTAAGTTTTTTTAGCATAATACTTGCTTCCTTCTCCCATTTCTCTCTCTCTCTATGTCTGTTGTCAGAACTAGAGAAATTTGAGCTAAACTTACTGGTCAAGCTTTATTTATAGCAGCCACAGATGTGTGGCATTTATTAATTTATTTTCCCACTCAAACCCCAGTACAATAAAAAATACCAACAAAGACAATTAAATCAGTCTTAACAAAGCTGTAGGAGTTTGCAAAACAGATAGAACTACACCCAGAGAAGGGAAATTAAATGCCATTAGAATCCTAAATGAACAGGATGGATAATGTGTGGTTACTGGAAGATGGCAATTTAGCACCAGGGAATCCATTAATTTGGCTGCCACCTCTGATAAGACTCTCTCTCCAGCATCCACTGGCTTAAACTCAGAATGTAAATGTCAGTACATATCAGAATGTATGGGGAACCTAGAAACTGTTAATTTCATATTTTAAAGAAAAGTGATGTTTCAAGTATTCTGGTCCCAGGCTTGTTAGGGTTTTGGAGGTCCAAATCATACCTTTCTCACTTTTTATTTCCACAGAGGCAAACTAAAGGGTTAGTTATCTACAGCGTGCCCGCATTATACGTGGGTGTCCCATGCTTTGCTTCCAGCATATGCTGGAAGCTGTGCCAGAAAAACTCCTCTCGTGCCCCAGAAGAAGTAATGGGGTGCACCCGTGGCGCACGCCCCGCAGCACACCGCGAGCATGAGCCCCATTACTTCTAATGGGGCTCGAGTATACATGTTTTTTCCCTTATACGGTGGGGTTTGGAACAGATTCCCATGTAAGAGAAGGATGCGCTGTATAAGGTTATTCATGGATGCTCTCCACCACGAACTATGATTCTTCCCCATCTCTTCATGACTCTATGAAGAGTGTCTGTGTATAGGAAAAGCTCCCCTATTCAGACTTGTTGGTTTCCACCTACAGAAAGCAATGGACCTAGGCAGAGCTAACATATTCCCCTCTTCACATGTTGAATGAACACAAATAATGGCTGCAAAGGGCTCTGAAGTGTCTCTTTTGTACTAATAGAGGAAGGTTTTACAAGAGGAAAGTGGTAGTTGCCATCTGTATTTGTTGCAAACTCTTTCCTTTGGCTAATTAAAAAAGTGTACTGGTTCTGTGTACCAAAAGAAAATTCATCTACATGCCAATTTTAACAGAGGCACTCTCTGTCTTAAAGTGTCTGTCAACGGCCTTTACATTAATAGTATGGTAACGTACACTAGAAATTTTGCCAGGTAATTTCCAGAATTAAGTTTATGAATTTGTACAGCCTTAGTTATTGCCAAAAATGGGGTGGAGACTGAATCTCGCCAGTAGGTGAGGTCGTTCAAGTCCCTGCCATGTGTTAGGGCATAGGCAATGCATTTCAAAGAGGAAGAGAAATAAGACATGGGAAAAGATGAGCAATTCTCACACTTGGAATTAGTGCTTGCAAACCTAACAAATGCATGTCTGTTTCCAGAGCAGATCATAGGATCAATTCAAACAACTCACAAAGTAATAAAATATACTGCTCTGTCATATCAAAGAATAGTGATTATTTTAGTATAAAACAAAAGCATCTTTGCCCTTCTCAGATGTATGATTTTTAAAAATATTGTTTGTGTAAGGAAGGATAATAAGTATTGTATGAATTTGAAATTAAAGTTAGTAGGCATGTACACATAAAAAGCAGGGAAAAGCAATTAAACTAACTATTAAACTGTTCTGAAACAACTTTTATCATGTTTTTCAATAGTCTATTTACACACTAAAGTGTTGCTCCAGTGCATCAGACACAAAAGCTTCAATGTATGCTGTTAACCAGCATTTACTCAATAACAAATTCAATTAAATATCGGTATAGATTAAATGTCTGGTGATGTACTTTCTTTCAAACATATTTACTAATATATGACAAAGTAGGCTGCTGGCTTTTTAAGAAAATTTCCATCGTTAACTAATGTTGTTGTTCCTATTTATAGGTTGCATTTCTACCTACCAGAAACCTCAAAGAAATATAAATGTTGAAAAGATCCTTTCAATATTGTCAACATGGCCCAAAATACACTGCAGGAATAATCCAGTCTGAGATTGCTTTAACTGCCCTGGTCAATGCTAGGGAATTCTGGGAACTGTAGTTTTGTGAGACATTTAGCCTTCTCTGTCAGGAAGCTCTGGTACCACAATAAACTACAATTTCCCTTATTCCCTAGCACTGAGCCAGGGCAGGTAAATCAGCCTCAAACTGGATTATTTCTCCAATGTGTTTTGAATCCACATCTCAACAGCAACAACTAAACAGAAACCATCTTTAAAACAAGAGAAAGGGCAACATCAAAATCTATCAAGGCTAAGTGAATCTGTGCAATTTTCACTGACCATCAAAAACTTGGTCAAGACAGAGGGAAAGCTGATCTCCCTAGGGATGGTTCTTCCATAGCTGGGGTGCTGCTGTAGAAGAGGCACCCACAAAAAGGGCCAGCCCAGGACCTATTTTCACAGGATTCCACTGGTTTGACTGACTGACAACAGAGATCTATTTCCAGGCAAGAGGAAAAGGGATCTTCCTAATTCAAGCTTCTGATGTACATCTTCAGACCCTATCCAAGATGATGTATCTGCACATGAGCATGCATGTGTATACATACAAATACACATAATACAAGGAGAGAGTTTTTCTTTCACAGAACAAAGAATCATAGGATTAATAGAAAAATATACCTCATGTGGTGATCCATTCCAGACCCCCACCCCACGTAAGGGAGATATTGTGCATGCTCAAGCCCCACTGAAAACAATGGGGCTCATGTACGCGGTGCGGTGAGGCACACACACCATGGGTACACATACCATTACTGCTTCCAGCATGCAGCTTCAGCGTAAGATGTGAGCCACGTATGGCACAGCTACGTATGGCGTGGGCACACTGTATCCATATGAGGGAGGGAGATTTTAAAATATTTAACCATATTTTCATGGCTGCGACTTTGCACACACAAATTTTTATCAGTTTAAGGGAAACTGCATAACCATGCAGACTAGTGGAGCCTATAAATAATATGTGGCCTGGTTTTTAGAGCTAATGAATATGTATTACTTCTGATTCTATCAATAAACATTCAGATTGCTCATTCATTCTGGATAGTAGCCCTGCCCTGGTAATTTTTATTTAAGATTTATTTAAGACCGGCTTTCGGGCGGGCTACGGGGTTGAGACTGCCATGGTCGCCTTGGTCAATGATCTCTGTCTGGGCATGGACAGGGGAAGCGTGTCCCTGTTAGTGCTCTTGGACATCTCAGCGGCTTTCGATACCAAAGACCATGGTATCCTTCTGGAGCGCCTGGCAGAGGTGGGGATCGGGGGCACTGCGCTCCAGTGGTTCCGATCCTACCTCTCTGGGAGGTTCCAGATGGTGCAGCTGGGGGACATGTGCTCCGATAAGAGGGCCCTTACATCTGGGGTCCCTCAAGGAGCCATTTTATCCCCCATGCTATTTAACATTTACATGAAACCGCTGGGAGAGATCATCCGGAGACATGGGGCGCGGGGTTATCAGTACGCTGATGACACCCAAATAGTCTTCTCTATGCCTCCGACTGATGCAGTGACCAGGGATGGCATCTCTCCTCTTGTGGCTTGTCTGGAGTCGGTAATGGGCTGGATGAGGGAAAACAGACTCAGACTGAATCCAGAGAAAACGGAAGTACTTGTGATAGGTTCTCCCGGTCCAGGGATGGCGGTAATTCCACCTGTCCTGAACGGGGTCACGCTCCCTGTGAAGGACTCAGTATGCAGTCTGGGAGTGCTCCTTGACTCGTCGCTCCACCTTACATCTCAAGTGGATGCGACAGTAAGGAGCAGTTGTTATCAGATTCGGCGGATTCGCCAGCTGCGTCCCTACCTGGGCCGGAGGGACCTAGAAACTGTTGTACATGCTCTGGTAACCTCGCTTGGATTTCTGCAATGCGCTCTACATGGGGCATCCCCTGTATCATACCCGGAAACTGCAATTAGTGCAGAATATGGCAGCCCGACTGGTCACTAATACATCTAGGGCCAGTCACATAACCCCAGTGCTTAAAGAGCTGCACTGGCTGCCTATTCGTTTCCGGGCGCAATACAAGGTGTTGGTCGTTACCTATAAAGCCCTAAATGGCTTGGGCCCAGGGTATCTGATGGACCGCCTCTCCCCATATAATCCGCCCCACACCCTCAGATCTTCTGGGCAGCAACTTTTAAGAGTTCCGGAGGCCAGGTTAGCTTCTACCTCCAGGAGGGCCTTTACGATCTCGGCCCCCAGCCTCTGGAACTCGCTGCCCACAGAGCTCCGCGCAGCCACCTCCCTACCTCAATTTAAGAAGGGGTTAAAAACCTACTTGTTTGAGCAAGCCTACCCCTGAATATTTTCCCCCCAGAATGTGCACTCACCTCCCCCTCCTTTCCCTTTCCCTCTGCCAGTATTAGATGGGCATGAGGCTGTAAAGTTTTTAATGTGTCTTGGTTTTATTGTGATATGGCTTATATATTGTAACTGTGTATTTTGCTTGCTGGTGTTTTTTGTATTGCTGACCTTGTTGTTCACCGCCCTGATTTGTAGAAGGGCGGTATAAAAATAAAACTTTTATTTATTATTTATTATTATTATTAAGATTGTGCCTTATTTATCTGAGCAAATAAAGTCAATAGGGTTAAGAATGACACATCAGGTTAGGCCTCTTTAAATGGCTCTACCAGGTATGACCATGATCTGTTTTAAAACACAGTAATCAAGTAGGGCCTAAATACTCTAAAGGCACCAGATCTTGTCTAATCTTGGAAGCTAAACAGCATAAGTCCTAGTTAGTACTTGGATGGGAGACCATCGATGCATAACAGGTGTTGTGGGCTATATTTCAGAGGAAGGCACAGGTAAAACCAAGCCCAAGGGCAGGGAACCGTCTAACTAAAAAGATTGTATGTACAGCGCTGTGTAAATTTACAGCGCTTCATAAATAAAGGTTAATAATAATAATAATAATAATAATAATAATAATAATTCCTATGAAATTAATGGGGTCACTGTAAGTTGACAGGTGACTCGAAGGCACATAAGCACAGTGTCACATGCAGCAAATAGATGAACTGGACACAGAAAAGCACCAACCAGATGCCAAGCTGTTTCCACATTCCACCCATCTCAACAACAGTTTTTGTCCCTTACTCTGCCTCAGCTTTTGTTATGTTTCTTTTTGATTGGGATTACTTCTTGTTTCTAGGCCTAGTCCAGGTAAATGTGTCTAGTGAAGTGTCAACAAAGTCTACATGTCCTTTTAGAATACTGTACATAACTGCAATTGAAACTACACATCCACCAGTCCTAAAGTTATGCAGTATTTGCCTTTCAGTGCCTGTGTGTACCACAGTCAACTCTTGTTGGGGCCCAAGTGAGAAAATTTGCATAGATATATCGTTTCAAGTTGCAGCTGCTACTTACTCTCTTCTACACTACTACTCAAGATACCAACCTCACTGTTTTCCTTTGTGAATTATCAGCCTGCACAGGATGCAGATGATCAGCCTCAGGAATGCACTATGTTTGTCAAAGAAAATTTCAAGATCCTCATACAGACTCTAGCACATCTGATGTTTAATTCATTGTTTAATAATTTGGAATATCTAGTTTAATTAAATCTTTGTCCTGGGCTATGTCTGAACAGAAAACCAACGTGTTTGGTTCAGTAGTTTTACAATAAATATAGAAAACTAAAAGGCAGTATCTCTTTCTTTAGCAGTTGGATGGTTTCACTTTGCAGTGGCGACAATGGGTTAGATTTTCTGTCAGTTTTGCAAATTTATCAAGTACATCTGCAGTGTATTAGTATTCTCACAAAATGGCTATACAGTATGTCAATCTGTTTGTAAGACCATGATACATTACACCAACTATTTCAGAGTTACATTAAGGTATAATAGATAAAAGTGGCGAGTAAATTCCATTCAGCTTCAATCTTTTTTAACAGTCTATGTAATTCCAAACTATCTTGAATTAAAAATTGTTTTACCTTATTGCATCTGTGGTCTATATGTACAAGTGATCAAAAGTATGCCTTCTTTGCTATCTCCCATGTTTCTGATTATAATCGTGTTAATAAACAACCAAAATTGTGCTATCTATGCACAGAGGAAAGTATGAACATGCTCAGGAATACTGAAGTGTTTGCAAAAGTACCAGATTTTTAAAAAGGATTACACCCATACACACACATGGAGGTGCACCAAACTTCAAAGAAACAAAAAAGATATTACAGGTATAAACATTATTCTTCAGTCAGCAAAACAGTCCAAGCCTTGGAAAGAAATGTGTGAAAGCTGATAAGATTACCCAAAACACAACTTTAAGATAGCTGTCAGTTGTCTCTCTTCTGGCAAGGAGACCATTCCTGATCAGCTTCCTATCTTGAGAAGCTTTGAATGCTACCAAACACATAAACAGTATTTTATTTTGGGGGGCACTTTCTGATATAGTATTCTATCCAGACACATGTTCTGCTCAGTAAGTAGGTCTTATTTTGTTCAACAGACTCATCACAGGGCAAAATACATCCAAGAATCAATCCATGGTAATCTTAACCATCTTGTTATTCAGCCTTAGCCAAAAACAACTTAATACACTGGCAATGTAATTGGCAAACCCGTATACACACATTTTTATCCTTTGTACAAAGGCAACAATATACAAGCAATAAGAAAATAACTGGATTCAGATCATTAGAGGTTCACAAACTAAACACATGAAATTCTGGAGGCTGTCCAAAGTGTAATCATTTCTAGGTGTTGATGTCCCTTCAATAAAAATTCAATGTTGTAATTATCCTCTTACTACTTCCCCACAGAGTATTAGTAGTCATAGCCATAATATTTCTCAGCCAATTATATTAATGCTGCAAAAAGACAAATAGGGCCTGCAGCCAATCACTGTGCCAGATCGCTGCCTTCTGATGGCTACTTTATAATTAGCCTACAATTTGCAAGTGAAAAATGGAACACCAATCTTTAAAAGGCAAATAATAAAATTATTTTTAAAAATAAAGAGTATGCTTGGTTAAACATGCAGGAACTCTAATTAAATTAATTCTCCTCTTCTTTGCTTCCAAATAACAGTCAGGTAACACTCCTCAAAACCTGTCATTTACAATAATGCCACTCTACTACCAAAATAAGTCATGTCATCATTCCACTAAACTGCTCATTTCCAAAGCAGTACGCTCCATTACTGCAATACTGGCAACATAAAACCTACACTGATTGGTCCAATTTGTTCCATAATCACAAGCAACTTTATCTTTATGGTAATATACGTTTATATTTATGCAACACATGTGGTCCATGTTTTTAGAAGATGAAACATCATACCTCAGCAAAACTGTGAACATATAGTTACAAGCTAATTAGCCACTTGTTGACTATTCTATGTCAATGTAACAAATAAACTTGCCTGGCAGATCATTATTTTCCATCTTTGTCATATTTAACATCAAATAATAAAGGAAAATTAATTCTAGTTAGCCACATGTAGAGACAAAATGCTGTTTTCTCTTCATTATCAATAAAACTTCATGCTTGCAACAGAGCACAGACTTCAATAACAATAAGCCTGATCAGAGATTTGTCAGCATAGTCTCCGGGTAGCCTTCATCTATTATATCCATTCAAAAAACAATGGATGCATCTTCACTAATATATGCTGGGAATGTAAGTAATTAACCCTCTGAGGTAAGACAAAAAAGTTGCCAACAACAGGAAAGCCTAATAGACTAGAAGAGAGCCATATAAGCTGCATGTCCTCTGATGGGGGAGAAAGTACCGTATTTTCCGGAGTATAAGACGACTGGGCATATAAGACGACCCCCAACTTTTCCTGTAAAAATATAGAGTTTGGGATATACTCGCCGTATAAGACCCCTTCCCGGGCTCCGCTGGGCCTGGGAGGAGGGCCAGGCTGGCGGCCCTCGCGCCCGTCTGCGGCGCTCCTTCCCGGGCTCCGCGGGGCCTGGGAGGAGGGCCAGGCCGCGGCGCTCCTTCCCGGGCTCCGCTGGGCCTGGGAGGAGGGCCAGGCTGGCGGCCCTCGCGCCCGTCTGCGGCGCTCCCTTCCCGGGCTCCGCGGGGCCTGGGGGAGGGCCAGGCCGTGGCGCTCCTTCCCGGGCTCCCCGGGGCCTGGGAGGAAGGCACGGCGGAGGCCCTCGTGCCAGGCCACAGTGCTCCTTCCCGGGCTCCACGGGGCCTGGGAGGAAGGCAGGCCAGCGGCCTCGCGCCGTCTGCAACGTCCTTCCCGGCTCCGCGGGGCTGGGAGGAGGGCCAGGCCGCGGCGCTCCTTCCCGGGCTCGCTGGGCCGGGCGGAGGCCAGGCCGGCGGGCCCTCGCGCCAGGCCGTGGGCGCTCCTTCCCGGGCTCGCGGGCCTGGGGGAAGGCAAGGCCAGCGGCCTCGTGCCAGGCCAGGTGCTCCTTCCCGGGCTCCGCGGGGCCGGGAGGAAGGCAAGGCCGGCGGCCCTCACGCCCGTCTGCAGCACTCCTTCCCGGGCTCGCGGGGCCTGGGGGAGGGCCAGGCGCGGCGCTCCTTCCCGGGCTCCGCGGGGCCTGGAGGAGGCCGGCGCGGCGCTCCTTCCTGGCTCCGTTGGGCCTGGGAGGAGGGCCAGGCGGCAGCCCTCGCGCCAGGTCGTGGCGCTCCTTCCGGGCTCCGCGGGGCCTGCGAGGAAGGCAAGCCGGCAGCCCTCGGCCAGGCCGCGCCGCTCCTTCCCGGCTCCGCGGGCCTGGAGGAAGGCATGCCGGGGCCCTCGCGCCAGGCCGCGGCGCTCCTTCCCGGGCTCCGCGGGGCCTGGGAGGAGGCAAGGCCGCGGCGCTCTTCCGGCTCCGCTGGGCCTGGGAGGAGGGCCAGGCCGCGGCCCTCGTGCCAGGTCGTGGCGCTCCTTCCCAGGCTCCGCGGGCCTGTGAGGAAGGCAAGGCCGGCGGCCCTCGTGCCAGGCCGCGGCGCTCCTTCCCGGGCTCCGCTGGGCCTGGAGGAAGGCAAGGCCGGCGGCCCTCGCGCCAGGCCGCGGCGCTCCTTCCCGGGCTCCGCAAGGCCTGGGAGAAGGGCCAGGCCGCGGCGCTCCTTCCCGGGCTCCGCAGGGCCTGGGAGGAGGAGAAGGCCGACAGCCCTCGCGCCAGGCCGCGGCGCTCCTTCCCGGGCTCCGTGGGGCCTGGGAGGAGGGCAAGGCCGGTGGCCCTCGCGCTGGCAGCGGAGCCTTCCCGGCATATTAGACGACCCCCCAACTTTCAAAAAGATTTTAGGGGTTAAAAAGTCGTCTAATACGCCAGAAAATACGGTACTCTGAACTGTTCAGAGAGAAAATATGTGTATACACATAGGTATGTATAAAGGACACAAACCATTCTGACAAGAATGAACAGGTTTTTAACAGTAATCATTTTTCACACTGAGCAATACTATTCTCACTAGCGTTGCCAGATCACAGGCAGTAGCTGGAATCTCAGAGATGTGTTGCATCTCATCGGGTCTTCGGGGGGGGGGGGGGGGGTCCCTAGGGCAGGTAGCATTGGAAGAGGAGAATGTGTAGTTTTTGTATCTGTGAGGTGGGGTTTTTCATCACCCACTTCCATCTGTTCACAGATGTTACCAGGGATCTATTGTTCAACGCAAAGTTGTTTGCATGTATGCTGTGCTTTCACAACACTAGTACATCAGAAAGTCAGGAGTAAGGGCAGGAGACTGGGGAGTGAGCCACTGTGTATTTATACATGGGATCACCATGATACCTACAGCAAAGCAGGAAGCAGAGCACTAGTGTTACCAGTCATAAAACTAATCCCTACACAGCAGTGGTGCAGAGCCTGGAAAAAATGCTCTATGAACTGGCACCTGGAAAAATTTCCCACATATCCTATGCCCTGTAGTAAGACCAGGCCAGATGAATGCTCTGATAGGAAGATGATAAATAGTCCAGATGCAATTTGTTTCTTTTTAACTTTCTCTTTGTTGCCATATTATCTGGTTGGGTGGGTTCTACCTGTATTCTGGGTCCATTTACCCAGACTTCTCTTGTGTTCAATTCCGCCATCAGTTTGGCCCAGAAGCAGTTCTACTTTTTCTCTCAACCCCTGCCTGTGACACCACAATGACCTTCTCCCTTGCTTCAGATTTTGGCCCTGCAGTCTCTGGAAATGGGACACAGAAGATGTGGCAATTCTAGATCTTGTTTCAGTAAATCTGCTCTGTTCAACCTGCGGCATTAATGCATATGAGGAAACTGTCCATAGCAAAAACTTTATGACAGCTGAACAATAGAGGCTGCAAAACAAGAGAATCTTTTTGATAAACAGCATCTCACTTCCCTAAAACACATTTTAAGCCTGACAAAAATAAATAAAATCAAAGAAGCAAATTAATAAAAGAGTCCCTCTGGCAAAAAGACAGCATCATAATCCCCCTCCTCAAGGAATACTTCACTTTGATACACTGCTTTGACCTAGGTATTATTAAATTAAGAGAATGCAGGCCAAGGAGACAACGAAAAGAAGGGAATGTTACATAAAATCTCTTTACAAACCTGTTGCTGTGGGTACTGCATCCCTCCCATGGAACCTGAAGTCCGGCCCTGCATTCCCATTGAAAACCGCTGTGGTCCTGGAGGTCCATATGACTGCCCTGGATACGGACTGCTTGGCTGAGTCTGGGTGTGAGGGCTGTTGCCAACTGCAAACAACTGAGGCCTTTTCATTACCATTGGATCCATTGGGTTGCCCTATAGGTCAGAAAAATAATTAAAACAAACTTCTAAATATATTGTGCAAAAAATTCGGAAAGCCACTTTTGCTGATATATTTTCAGAGTGCCCTTATTTCCAAATGAAATCTATTTTCACCCAGCAAAAAAAACATTCAACATACAAAAGCTGCAGCATAATTTCAGGCTTTATATATTACTGCCAGTTTCCAAAGAAAGCATATGCCTAAGGTTCCATTGCCAGCATCATAATGGTGAAGCTCTTCAAGCACACATTTGGCAATTGGAAGGGCCGATTTCCATGCTTGGTTCCTCCCTACTGGATTATGGCCTGTATGTTCTAATTGCCCTTTCAGAATCTTTACAGTGTTATACTTTAGCATTCCAAGTCAGTAAATGAGTCATATACTGCTCTTCACATGAAAAGATTCTCTACAGTTTTTAATTCATTTCTTAACTCATATGCCTATTTTCACAACTTAATAAATTAGCTATTTTGAATGTGGAAATACATATAATATATTTATAGTATTTTATAGCTAATATTATCCATTATACAGCACTACTATTATAATTATACAAAAATGCTCAAACACTACTAACAGTAAACTACAGCATCCATTTCCAAGAAAGTCCACTTATTGGATCATAGATTTTTGGCATGAAAACTGTTAAAAGAGAAACTCAGAATATTTGTCTTGGTTGCACAGTCTCTCTTCATACAGTTCTTCCACCAAACATGCTTAAATCCTGGATGGCTTGACTCAGGGCCGGAACAGGTAGGCAAGTTAAGCTGCCTTCTGGGTGTCTTGGAAGCACAGCGTTTATATGCTGCGGACTGCCAAGCTGCTTGGAAGCTGCCCAGAAACTGCCCAGCCAATCACATGGGCGCGGATTCAGGACACTCAAGGGGCATGGCATTTACATGCTGCACACCGCCGGAGCGTGCATAAGCTACCCTGGGGTGTGGCTGGGCCTCTTAAGGTGGCTTTTTACCAGCCCAAATAGGAGCAAATCTTTTCTGCTTCTATTTGGGCCAGCTCCAGAGCAGATTGGGGAGCGACCAGCTCTGGGGCTACCCCAATCTGCCCTTTTAGGGCAGTTTGTTTCGCCCCTAACTTGCCTGAGTTATTTGCATATAACACTTTTTCTATTGTGTTTATTTGAATAATACTGATGGATAATACTCTCATGTGCAGATAGTTGCAGGAGCTCTTGTCAACAAAATCACAGGTGAGCACACAGAAAACTCTATTAGTTCTCTATAAAAGAGTTTGCCCTGACACTGAGAGACAGTGTCCCCCCCCCCCCGCCCAGTAAAAATCAATCTAAATTTGCATCTATACTATAATTAATTACACACAGAGAGCACCAGTGTTTGCTGATAAATTTTTACTTCAAGTATGAATAGGCCATAAACTAAAATATTATTTTAATCTTTCTATTGTAAGGGTTTGAGGCCCTGGTAATCTTACAAATGTCTACTACGGACTGTAACACTCAAAGACACACTGAAACAGGAGTCCTAAATGCTATTTCAAGAGGCAGGATTTGATCTGAAAGCTTTGTGCATGGAGCTACTATCTGGCCAACAGTGGGTCAGGTAAAATATGCAGACATTTGAGGGCAATGGAGACTATAACAAACATTGCATGCTTTCCATTTATTTTAATAGCATTTTTACAATGTTGGGTTAGGGGGATCAGTCATTCTCTATTTATTGTGTTGTTGGATAAACCTATTGTGCTTATTGAGCAGACATATCACAACAAAAACAAAGAAGAAACAAAATCTGTTTTTAATGAACTAAGCACAAGTTGACTCTTCATAGTGCCACTGGAAGTGCAAGCAGAGGTTAGAACAACATTTAAAACCAATTACACACATTTATCACACCCCATGGGCAAAACAATCCTACAGGCTGAGACAAACCAACTGTACTAATACTGCTGCTTTCCAAGTATTGTTTTCTTTTGTTTTGCATTGTAGTAACTGATTTACATGGTAACACATACTTGGAACTCTCCTTGGCTTCCCTGTTCAACTTTCTTTATCAATTTTTTCCTCCAAAAATTGCTTCACTCCAAATTATCTTGGACTGACCAAACCCAAAAGTTCTTTGGATCTATAATACTTACAAAGGGCTTTCTCTCAAAGGGAAGGGGTTTTACTGGGATATCGGTGCCAGTACCTGAAAGTCTGCCTTTTCAATGATGCTGCTGAAGCTGTGAAACCTTTCCTCTGGACATTATTCAGACAAGATCCTCGCTTATTTTTATTTTCATTTAACAGGATTTCCATTAATTTTCATAGAATCATAGAATGTTCAATGTATGCATTTATGACCAAAATTATTTAAAATAATATGTATAAAATTACCTTCAAGCTATGTGTATAAGCTGCATATGAAACATAAATGAATTTCATGTTTAGACTTGGGTCCCATCTGCAAGATATCTCATTATATATTTGCAAATATTCCAAAATCCAAACACTTTTGGTCCCAATGATTTTGTATAAAAGATTCAACCTGTAGCAGTAATAGCCTCTCTCTCCCTCCCTCAGTAACACACACATACAGCCTTATTTGAACAAAATACAGCCTTCCATAATTTATTGCACTATGAATCAATAAAATCTACCAACCAGAAAGATTAAGAACAGCCATCAGCTCAACTACATAAAAAAGCACATTTTGCAGAGCTCAGAACCCTGCCCTGGTCACAGTCAAGTTCCTCCAAAGATTTTGCACAGTTTCTTAAGACTTGTTCAGCATTCTGAATTCCAAGTTTAAAGTCAAGATGTGTATGAATATTGTGAATATACTGAGCCAGATCATAACTTAGAGAACTAAAACTTTTTTTAATTTAAGTTACTGGCTAATGGAAAATCTCCCGAATGCTTCCATCTCATGTCATATGGTTTCAAAGTATATAAAACTGAATAAAAAGAAATGCTGACTTCAGCTAACAAAAGGTCTGTCAACTTCCAAAATGCCAGGTTTGTCTAGAGTCTATACTGAAATCTACACTTGAACTGTGTGTTTTCCAGCTCAAGGTCCCTGTGACCTATAGAAACTGGTGCCTAAGGATACTGGGCAGGAGGTACTACTTTCTTATGAGACATGGGAGTAAAGCCAGACTCCCAATATTTATACTACAATTTATCATGTTTATTACTCACCACAGCAATAATCTGTGTACTCTCTCACACACATTCTTTGTATACCCCAAGAGGACTCAAAAATCTCAGCACAACTAGTCCCATGTTGTTCTCTGAGACAAGTCCCAGCTCTTGGGCTGGAGATTCTGGTGCCTGACAGAACAAGGAAAGTGATTTCTGCCAAAGAGTGTATACCCTCCCTGCCTTCCACAGAAACCACACTGGCACTGAGTAATACAGTTGAGGATATTTGCTGAGGACAGAGCTTGCTGCCAAGCTTGACAGGACTTTGGCAACAAACTCCACCCATCTCAGCATGAAAATACTGCAGAAAATGAACAGCACTGGCAATACTTGGTTAGCAAAGAGTTGTAGTGAACCCTGGAAGGGGAGGCAACCCTTCTGACATTGCCATTCACATTGAGGAAGGGCATGTACAAAAATACATCCATTCTATTTTATACAGTTATATATTAACACAGAAAAATGTATGCTGGTCATATATCCTCTGCATTTATGGCAAATTATTAATCAAGTCCCACCTGAAACAATTTGTTAAATTGATTTTAATCACTGGGCCTCTCATGTGAAGCTTTGTATAATCAGCATTTCATTTACAAAATTAATTGCCTGATTGATTCTCAAGAGGCAGTAGCTGTCATTACACTGCTGTCATAACTTTTGAGAAGGGGTGTCACAGCATGGAATTCTGACAGTATGAAAAGCATTGCTATTTAAAACTGAGGGTGGGGGTGAAAACAAATGCAGTGACTTCACCAAATAGCTTTTTTTCAGGCTGAAAGAAAGTTTTCTTTTGTTTTCATTTTTTTCACATCCTGACAGTTCTAAGTCAGGCTTGTGACTCCTCTCTTCCACTTGCTGAATTAATTTACAAATTTGCTATTCAGCATTTCTTACTGTGAATCACTGTCAATTTAAGTCAATTATGCCATGGCTTTTCTGGCTGGGTATAATGAGGTTCTTAGTAGATCAGGGGGTCAGTTGATCAGAGGTTAGTGTTAAGGTTGCTTGTTTTGCAGATTTTCAAGCTTTCAATAATGGCACAAACTTTTTACATTGATAAATGACTAACAAACTGTTTCACTGTTTCAAAACTCAAAGTGGAAATACAACTCTCACTACTTTTCTTAAACTGGTGCAGGTTGCATTTAAATAGAATTAAACTAATTCTTGTGAGGAAGACAGACAGTTAAAAGCAGGCACCTTAAGTCTTAGCTTTAGATACTACTTATTCAGTAGGCAACTTCAGAGAAGAACACCCAAAATCAGTGAAGATAAAATTTCTGTTCTGTTCTGCATTACACAAGGGGAAAGAATGTTGCCTCCTTGTTTCCCACTGCCTGCTTGTATCTACCTACATCAGGGGTAGGCAACCTGCGGCCCGCGGGCCGGATGCGGCCCGGCAAGGCCTTGGGACCGGCTCCAGCCCGGTCCTGCCGCCAATTGCCGCCGGGGCCTTTGGCCTCTCGCGCGCAGGGGCAAGGAGGACAATTGTCTATAGACGCCTCAGAAACATGCATTTATATTAACATTTTTTAAAAAATCAGCAAATTTTTTTGCGTGTCCTCCACTTTTTTTAAAAAAAAGTGTCCACCATTTGAAAATGTTGTCCTACATTTGTCCCGGTTTATGTATTTATTCAAATTTTTAAAAAATTATTTAATTATTTATTTTTTGGCTTCAGCCCCCCAGTTGTCTGAGGGACAGCAACCCGGCCCCCGGCTCAAAATGGTTGCCTACCCCTGACCTACATTGTGCAAAATTTTAAGACACTTATAGTTAACTAAGGGGTCCGGAACAGACAGGCAGGAAAAAGTGGCTGAAACCTGTTTCTTCCAAAAGCAGTTTGAAACCCCACTGGCCGCTCCCAAAGGCAGTCCAAATGCAGACACAGCCTTACTGCACAGTGTGGCATCAAGCCACACCGCTGTTTTTTTTCTTTTGTCACCACCCACCATCCATGCACACCGTCTCACTAACCATAGCCAACTAGTGCCTGCTGCCTAGATGGTATTCCACTGGATGGCTGCCCCTTTGATCACATATATAGTCATATCTGTGATCCTCCACCAGTACAGGGCACTGGAGCATCGGTGTGCCCAGTAAAATGCCAGCCAGGCACAATCATGACCCCCCCATGAGCCCTACACACACACACACACACACACACACACACACACACACACACCCTGGACTGTCTAGCTTGTGTATACTGTACTTATATCCTTTGGAGGTGTCACAGTTTCATTTTTTGCATTGCCCTCTGGCTCCATCCTTTTTAAATGTGCACCTGCGCCAGTGCATTTATATAGAGCTTTACAGTAAGGTTAGGATGGATCGCTCCTTCAAAACCATTCTCACTTTAAGGTGTTTATATGCAGGGTCAAAGGTGCGCATTTTTTGGGTTCAGACAAAATATCCTGGGTTCTTTCTGCTCTGGTTTTTGGCCCCCGAGCAGAACTTCAATCCAGTTTCTTGGATTCAGTCATCTAAACACCTGCCTTCAAAGCAGTTTGAAACCACTTTATTTGGCCTGTCTGCTTTACCCCTTCCATGGTCCAAATACAGTGGGCCATTGCTATCTGCTGGGATTTTGTTCCAGGATCCCCTGTGGGCACCAAAATCTGTGGATGCTCTAGTCCCATTAAATACAATGGCATTCTAAAATGGTGATCCTTGTATAAAATGGCAAAATCAAGGTTTCCTTTTTTGGAATTTGTATTTTTAAAAAATATTTTCAAGCCATGGATGATTGAATCTGTTGACAAAGAATCCGTTGATATGAAGGACTGAGTGTATTCTAAAGGCACCAGATCACATCTGATCTTGGAAGATAAGCAGAGTTAACCCAGGTTAGCACTTGGATGGGGGACCACCAACAAATACCAGGTGCTGTAGACAATATTTCAGAGGAAGGAATTGGCAAAACCATCTCTGATTATTCTTTGCCTAAGAAATCTCTAAAACATTCATGGGATCACCATATGTCGACAGTGTAAAAAAAAGAAAGGATGTGTTCCATTTGAGGTTTTCATTGTAATATATGAATACATTTAAAATGCACATTATTATTTATATTTTTCAATCTCTGCAAAACATACCAGATTAAATGCTACATTTCTTAGATGCAGTCTAGCTCGTTTACTGAGCAGAAAAAATCAAAACCTTTTGAATGTGTACTATTAAGACTGCTTAATAATAACTTCCGCTGAAGCATCTAAAAGCTTTCTAAGCTCAATGACCAAGAAGTTATGTTTGCTGGAGGGAATTTACACATTCTGCTAGACTGTGTGAAGTCTGTAATCTCTAGTTGAACAGAGGGCATTTGGAATAAGATTACATGTGACAGCAATTTTTTTACTGAATGTACCTGGGTCTTGTAGGTGTATGTTACATATCTGCTATATCTGACGGATTTCCTATCAAATTACTCTTCCTTTAAAATGAAACTGAATTCCATCCATCTGAATTGATCTTTTGAAAGAGATGTTTGGGTTCAATTTATAAAACAATTATGCCAGAATTAAATTTTTAGCACTTAAATTGTGAGGTAACTGAAGTTTTTCTACTCCTGGATATGTAAACATATTATAAATTCGGTAATTAAATTATAAAATTAAATTTGATAAATATAAATCTTTTCGCTGCACTTGAGGAAACGATATTAAGAACCTGATTTATGCTTACAGAAACCTTCATTCACACCAGATCTTTACCATTATGATTAGGTCTTTCAAAATTTTGTTTATCAAATTACTTTTCTAAGACATGGACATCTGCTAATTTGTTTCTAACTACATCATGTATCATCTGGAAAGATTTTATTGGAACAGTAAAATAACACTCAGGAGAATACATTTCAGTTAGACTAGAGAAGTAAAATGACTAATATTATGCAACTTTAAATTTTCCTTTAAATAGGAAAAAAAAGAATGCTCTTCAGTAGCAGATGTCCAGGGAAAGACAATCAGACCTTCCAATGTGTTTAATGTGCATGCTCAAGAATGTATCAAATTCTGGAGATCATTTTAAATGTACACCAAAAAAGTAAGATTTTAACTATTTTTAGTTGTATAATAATGTAAATGGCAAAGAAGCATCATAGTTCAGTATGAGCACCGCTACACATAGGAAGATATAAATAAGATAACGAAAATTCTATGTTAACCGTACTAGTATTTCATATTCAGTAAGCTATCTTGCAAAAGAATCATTTAAAAGCTTAAAACAGCTTCAAATATTTATAAAGAATACAAGCTAAATACATTAAAGGCACCACCTCCCAGATGATGGTATTTTCAAGCTGTGTATGACTGAAGATCTGGATTAAGAATCCATGAATATGGAGGCCTGACTGTATTCTAAAGGCACCACCTCCCAGAGCTAAGCAGGGTCAGCCCTGATTAGTACCTGGGAGCTAAGCAGGGTCAGCCCTGGTTGATACTTGGATGGGAGACCACTAATGAATACCAGGTGCTGTAGGCTATTTCAGAGGAAGGAAATGACAAAATCACTTATGAGTATTCTTTGCCTAAGAAAACCCTATGAAATTCATGGGGTCTCCATAAATTTACAGGTGACTTGTTTTTTTGGTTGGTTGTTGTTGTTGTTGTTTTTATTTTTATGTCCCCTTTAAAGGGACCCAAGGCAGCTCACAAGATGTAAAAAAACCTTTAAAAACATTTTTTTAAAAAATCAATCAAAATAATCTAGTTAAAACAGAATAAAATTAAGATTGAAAATATACAAAAGTTAAAACACTTTGAAGGCATATACAGTCTTTTTTTCACATACACAGAGCAGAAGCAGATGCTATACATTAATTTTAGCATGCTGTTCTGCTCTACCATATTGATGGCAGAAGCATTATCTGGTTGCATTATTTGATCTCTTGGTGCATGTAGTCACAAAAAGATTTTATGGCAGCTACAAACTTTAGGATGGTAGTTGATGGTGAGAAGCAATGAGGAAAAGAATGGGAAAGAAGGGATGAATAGGGTTCATACTTGTACATGCATATAAGAGACAGCAGGAATAGTCTCATCCGCTTTAAGTTCTGAATGTGATTCCTAACGGCATGTGGTTCTCTGAATGCTTTCCCAAAGTCATTGCAGCCCTTAGGGTAACAAAAAGTTTCTCCATCTCTGCACTAGGGAGAGGCGTAGCTTTCTAGGGAAAGCTGAGAACAAAGTAGCCCCTCAGTCAGTTAGCTAAGGGGTCAGGCTTGAAGGAAGAGCAAAAAGTTGGTGATGAGAAGCAGGAACTGGATGGACAGAAGGACAAAAGAGTGAGGAGGACCTATGTTCAATTAGTACAGGCCTGCACAACATACAGCCCAGGGACCGCAGGTGGCCCCCCAAAAGGCTTTCAGGCGGCCCACAAGGAACAACTTGAAGGCTCCTCCACCACTTGGCCTCCTCCTGAGGAGGGGGCCATGTGGAGGAGGAAGAGGAAGGGCAAACATCCCGCAAACCTCCTCTATTGCCTGGCTTTCTCCTGAGCAGAAAGCCAAGTGGCAGAGCTCCTCCGCTGCTCAGTTTTCCACTGAGAAAAAGACTGTGTGGAGAAGGAGGAGGAAGAGGAAGAGGTGCAAACGCTTGCTCAAGGCTCCTCCACTGTCCCGCTTTCTCCTGAGGTGAAGGCCAGGCAGTGGAGGAGTAGGAAAGTCAAACATTTGCCTTGCAAGGTTCCTCCGCTGCCTTGTTTTCTCTTGAGGAGAAGGCCGGGAGAACACTCGCCCTGCAAGACTCCTCCACTGCTTGGCTTTCTCCCAAGGAGAAGGCTAGGCGGAGAAGCAGGAGGAGCAAACACTTACATCTTGAGGCTCTTCCACTGCCCAGCTTTTTCCTGAGAAGGCTGGATGGGAGAGGAGGGTGGGCAAATGCTCACCCTGCCAGGCTCCTCCACCTGGCTTTCTCCTGAGAAGGCAGGGTGGCAGGGGACAAAGAGGGCACTCACTCCCTCCTCAAGGCTTCTCTGTCACTTGGCCTTCTACTAAGGAGAAGTCCAGGCAGAGAAGGACAGACAAGGCTCCTCTGCTGCTTGATTTTCTCTTGAGGAGAGGGCCAAGCAGAGGAGGAGGATGGAATTAATATTTATTAATTCTAGTTAATATTATTAATATTAATTAATATTGTTAATTAATTAATATTTAATTTAAACCTATATGTGACCCAAAGAAGTTTAGCCTATTTTAATTCTGACTCCTACCTGTACTTACAAGTTGTGCAGGTCTGAAGTAGTACATCCATCAAACCAATGGAATTTATTTAAGTGTTCTTTACCAAGTTGCCCTTGGTGGACCTGGTGATGCAGTGGTTAAATGCCAGTATTGCAGCCACAAACATTGTGAGTTTGATCCTGAGGAGCTCCAAGGTCAACGCAGCCTTCCATCCTTTCGGATGCTATTGCTACTGCACAGATCTTCCCTAAGCCACCTTGGGTCTCATGCTGGAGAAAGCTGGATATAAAATGAATGAATCAATCAATCAATAAAACAGCTGGGAAATGAAATTTTGTTGAAAGAGTATAATTCTGTATTTTAATTATCATTCTACAAGGAAACCTTTCCATTTAAAAACTGATTGCAAATCACATTTTAAAATATTACTTAGGTAACTTCTGTGAAAACAGTGAATACAAAACATCATTTTTTTTTCTTTCCACAGAATTTATCTGAAGTTCAACTGTGAGAACTCTTTCCATTCAATTATAACCTATTTAGGCTTCTCCACTTAACAGAAACTATTTTTGGGATTCTTGCCTTATCCTCCTGTAAAAATTCTGAAGTCTATTCAGACATAACCCCTTTAGCATTTTTTTTGCGCATACAGAATACTCTTCAAAAGACAAAATCAGTTCAAACCCATGTGAAATGCCTGTACAGTCAACCTTCTACATCCACGGATTCTGCATCAACAGATTCAACCTTCCATGGTTTGAAAATGTTTTTTAAAAAATCCAAAATGTAAGTCCTGATTTTGCCATTTTATATAAGGGGGCACCAATTTTACTATGCCACTGTATATAATGGGACTTGAACATCCACATCGTTTGTTATTGTCGGGAGGTCTTGAACCAAACTCCAGTGGATACTAAGAACCCACTGTATACACAATCATACATTGATTTACAAATATTGTTCCCTCAGCTTCTCTGTGAAGGATGAGGAAAAATCTTAGACACAGATCCAGTGTCTGAAGAGGGATAAAGATAAGGTAGCATCTGTCACTCCACCAGGAGAGAAGCACTAATGACACAAGGACATTTCCACTTTCGGGTTCCAGGAGGTCTCAATGCACATACCACTGGTCATGTTTCCATCAGTGGTAAGGCTATGACAGAAGCAGGTCAGAGATAGCTTTGGATTCACTGGTTCCAAAGTCTTTGTATTGGCTCACTGGTTATGCCTCTCCTGCAGCTTTAAAAGAACCCACTTTTTGAGGATTATTTTTCGTCCGCAGGGAAGCCGTGCAGTTTGATGGTTGTGGCTTCCCTGCGGAGGAAAAAACACCGCCGCCGCTATGAACACCGAAGCAGGTATGTACTGGGTCATTAAAAAACAAAAGAATTAAACAGTTATCAAGACAAGAAGGGTAAATTTGATGTTAGTGGTATTTCATACAGGAATACAACTAGAATACTACACATCAAGAGTGTTATATTTCTGGCAACATGAAGGTATTAAATTCAAGGTCTACAAATAACTGTAATTCTGTCCTACACCACTGGAACAATATAACTCAACAAACACACAATCAAGAAACAGAGTTTGTCTTCTCATGCTTAGTTTTCTCTTATATAGCAGTTATTAGCACTGTTAGAACCTAGAGGGAAGCAAGTTTTAATCAGGAATGCAATTACTTATTTAATCTGCAATTACCCCTTAACAGTAACCCACAGGGTTATATAAAAAGCTCTAGACTGATCAGAATTGTAATAAAGTATCTGCAGACTCAAAGGACTAGAAAAGGTATACTGGACACTTGGAGAATAGGAGGAAGACATCTGAAGGAAAATGGTCAGGTAGGCACTGAAAGGAAAAAAAAGGGGGGGGGGACAAAGTAGAATTCTCTTCATAGAGAATGAAGAATTTGAGAACAATTCCTCTAATATCCTCAAATTAATTCTGATTGAGTTCAGCCATAATGTCAAAACAATGGTTTCAGAAGCAAATTAAACCAGAGGTCATATACAATGACACCTGGGCATAATTCATACATACATGGACACACACAAAAACACAGGTACATATACACACTTGCTCGTTTCTCTTCTCAGTATGCATGGTCAAAATTTGGAAAAATCAGACTGAGTATCATGGTTGTATAGCATGGTCTCCCTGAAAATCCTGTTCCATGTGATTCACCTGACAACTAAGCAGCAGAATTCATTTTACAATGGTGTGGGAAGAAAGTTGGTTGCTGTCTGTGCCTGTGACAACCATGTAGAAGGCTTCAAGACACATGAAGATCACACAGCAGTTGAGCATTTCACCAATGGGCAGGGATCTGGAACTTGTATCTGGAGCTCAACCTATTTACTGCAGCCTATAAAGACCAGATTTACTGCGACCTCCCAGACTGTATTATGACCTGTCGGACAAGATCAAATTACCAATCTAGATAGCTTCAAGAAAGTTGTCAAGACAGATCTCTTCCGGCAGGCCTTACCAGAATAAATTACTTGGCCATGTAATGACCCCCCACACACACATATATGTGATGATCCTGCCCACCGTTATTGCCCTAATTGCTTTTATGTAATACGCAATTTTAATCTTAAATTGTTTAATTCTTTTTAATGGGGGATAGTTTGTACATATTGTATTCTTTTAACATTGTAAGCCTCTTTGTTTTAACAAAAAGCAGGGTAGAAATAAGTTTTATTTTATTTATTTATTTCACATGCACCCCAGAACACTATACTAATTCTGTCTGCTAGTGTTGCATTTTTAATATGATATTCCATAGTAATTTGTCAGAAATCTGAGCAACACCATGTGTTAAAACTGAAATTCAGAAAAACAGAGGAAAACATCACCACTATAAAGGGAGACAAAGGTAGGTAGAAAGTGAGATTCATTTTATAAGAAATACAGTTGGCTCTCCATAGCCACAGATCCTTTGTCCAAGGATTCAACCATCCACAGATTGAAAATATTTTTAAATAAATATAAATTCCAAGAATCAAACCTTCGCATAGAAAGCAATTACACAAACATGCAGGAGGAAGGTGTATTCTTGCTCCATGCCAGGGACACAGGCTCACCTAAGTTCCAACAGTTTCCATCTGTAGGCTGGCCTTTCACATGTGACCTCACTGGTGTCAGAAGGGTCTTTTAACAGCATTGATGGTGTACTTTTTTTTCTTGGGTTTGTTTTTAATCCTGATCCATTTTTTTTACTCATTCAGGTTTAATTCTGTGTTTACTGTCATTTAAATTTTTAATTTTATTTGTTCTTCTTAATTGAAAGCCACCTTGAGTCCCATTTATGAGACCAAAGTGGGATATAAAAGAAATAAACCAACTAATATTCTGTGCAAGCACAGATTTCCATGTGTGGGATCACACAGAGACCACAAATAAGATTAGCCAGCAATCTACCTGAGAACCACCTAAATCCAACAAGACAATGGAAGGAATTCTTCACAGACTGATTTGAATTAACTTCAGACTGAAGGAGGACATTTGAATGAGAATGTAAATCTGAACAAGAAAGTGCTGCACATGCAACCAAATAGGAGGAGGGGGTTCCTCTTCACAAATTTCCTTTTCCCTTGGGATGGGTGTGTGTGTGTGGAGGAATTTGCTTTTAAAAATAATCAGTTTGGGTCTCTAGAATTTTCAGACAGATATTATGGAGTGGCAAGAGCTTCTAACTGCATGTATACTCACCCTGATCCAAACAAAACATCAGATTGGCAATTCAAGGATTAGCACAGATGATTCAATCCAAAGGTGCAGTCTTTATATACACATCACTTGTTAATTTAGCCCTATCATATAAGATGCATCCAGGCCATTATTCAAAACATACTTTGGGTATCTCTAAGCAGATCACATTCATGAGGACCCCTCCCTCCCTTGCATCTTAAAGCATTATTTCAAAATCCAAATCCAACCAGTTGTTGTTCTTGCTATTGTTGTTGTGTGCCTACAAATCGTTTCTGGCATACGGCAATCGTAAGGACTATCATGGGGTTTTCTTGGAAAGATTTGTTCCGAGGTTTGCCATCGCCTTCCCCTGAGGCTGAGAGCATGTGACTTCCCTAAGGTCAGTGGGTTTCATGGCTGAGCCAGGAACTGAACCATGCTCTGCAGAGTGGTAGTCTAACACTCAAACCACTATGCCACACTAACTCTCTGTTACATCTAAACAATATCAAACAATAGTTTGAGCAAGCTTTCAAACTAGGATTGCAGACCAAGGTTAAACCATGGCTTGCAATCCTAATTTGGACACCTGTTTCCAAACACAATTTAAAGTCCATTTTATGACTGATAAAGGCCTAATGTGGGTTGGTCGAGATTACCTGAAAGACCATAACTCTTCACACAAGCCTGCCCAAATTGAGGTCTTCAGAGGATGGCTTTTTTTCTTTTCTTTTTTTTCTTTTTGGTCTTACTACCATCTCAGCCTCATGGAAATGAACAGGGGCTACTCCCAAGTTATGAATTCCCTTCCACTGAAGGCTAGACTGGACCACTGTTTTTTTCCACTGGCAGGCAAAGGCCTTTTCTGTCCAGCCAGGCTTTGGGCTCTAAACTGTTGCAGAAGGATCTTCTCATGTGACATTTATACTTTTATCTTCACTGTTATATTTTTAAATGCTTTTGAAACTGTTTTAAATTAATATTTTAATAATAATAATAATAATAATAGGATTTATTTATATGCCACCCAATCCGTGCGGCTTACAACAGTGGGGATAACAGACAGTTCCCTGCCCTCAGGCTTACAATCTAAAAAGGCATGACACAAAAGGAGAAGGGAATGGTGGGGGGAGGGGATCAGGTCCAGCATTCTTCCCTCCCTCCCTCTCCCTCTAAGTCCAAGGCAGAAGGCCTAGAGGGAGGGCTTTTTTTCTTAATTGAGGCCAGGCCCAATGGCGCTGGGCCTGTCCTTTCACTCCTTCCCAGGCCAGAAGATGACAGCTGGAAGGAGGGAAGGGAGGGTTCTTCCTCTTCAGGCCCAATGGCGTTGGGCCTGTCCTTTTGCTCTCTTTTAAGTTTATTATTTTTTTAAATAAAACTTTTGTGTTATACATTTTAGCTTATTTTGTTTTAATCTATAGTGTAAGCCACCTGGTGTGTTATAATAGGAGAAATGCATAATATAAATTACATAAATAAATATTGTTGAGATGTCAAAACAGGCCAAAAAATGGTATCGTTAAACCAGGAAGTAATGTATTAAGCTACATTAAACCATGTGCCTAGTTTCCAACTAAAATTTGGAAGATTACAAATGGATGTAAACGCACCCCAGAGAAAAACTGCAATTTCATCTAGAATCTCATATAAAACATTTAAGTATCTAGCGGTGAAAAAACTATTGTTTGCCTCTGAAGGAGAATCATAGAATCATAGAATCATAGAGTTGGAAGAGACCGCAAGGGCCATCCAGTACTAAAAATACAGTTGTTTATATCCCCTTTTCTTCACATGTCCTGCAAAGATTTTAACTCTATCTCTAACAGAGCTACATAAACTAACACTCTGTGACATCTCCAACACAAATTTAGGCCCTCATTGTATAAAGAAAAATGGTGAGAAACTAGATATAATAAAAGAGATAGGTGCTGTTTACACATTTATCTGTTAGGCTCACACCTTTCCTAGTACACTGCCAGCTACTTTAAACCGCAAGAGCTGAAATAATTTGGCATCCATCCATCTGACAATTTGATTCACACCTCATTTGCTACTGAAGTTAAAACATTTCAGACAACCTTGAGAAAGCACCTCTTGTGTCTAGAAAAATGCATATTTTTATAACAATGCCAAAGGTCTCAGCAAATACTATAAACACAGATCTCAAGGAAATAAGTCCTTTCAAACGTGTTAGCTGAAGTGGCAATCTATTGCTTACATATACATGAACCACAGAGAGAGAGAGAGAGAGAGAGAGAGAATTTTGGGTGTTAGCATTAGATTAAATCAGGTAAGCAAGTTTTAAAATGCTATGCTTAATTAAAACTGTAAATAACAACAAAATGACAGTTTGCTTTTGCCATATTTGTTTTACAATTCTAAGGTGCAATCTACCAAATATTTAATTAGGATGGAGTAACCTTCCAAATAAACGTGTGCAGTAGAAACCGCCTTACTTTACTATCAAGAAGCAAGTTTGGGGCATAAATGTTATACTGTACATTTTATAAAGATGTTTCAAACTGGATTAGTTTGAGCTACTAATTGATATCTATTCTTAATCTACATCTATTCTTAAAACACTTATCCAACCCATTTTCTACATGTACAAGAAAACAATTTCCATTTTCAACACACAGAGGTGTATTGGTGTAAGATGTTAGTACTAATGATTCAAAAGTTATTACATGCTTTCACTGCAGTCTTCCCTATTTAGACACAAACACAACAATAAAAAACAATTAAAAGATAGTTGTGCTAGTCCACGGCAAACAAAAACAAAAGATAGTTGAACAGTACATTTATTAGGACCAACTAAAATGTCTTTAAAATATGAATGTATGCATGCCTTTATGGCACTTTCATTGGTCCTTATAAAGTTGTTGCTCAACTGTGGATATTCAGATATGAACATTTTTATATATGGCAGATAGAAATTACACACAGAGAAAACTGTGGCTACAGAAAATGTGCATTTAACATGACTTTTGGTAAGTATTTCAAAAGCAGTCATTTCAATTGAAGTACCTTTACAATAGTACAGTATGTCCATTTAAGTATGAGTACCAATAGACATGGCTCAAACCACAATTCTGAATATGTTGCTTCACAACACTTCAACAGCCAATATTGGCCTTTTTTTTACTGGAGGCAGTTGATACGTAAACTACATGGGGTACTTGCACAGCAAGTTTGCAAACATTCAGGAAAATGTTTCCCCTTAACACACACCAATGCTTTTCAAGCACTGTTCGTAGAAGGTTTCATAAATCCTAAACTTTTTTATTTTATAGACACAATACAATGAAAGAAAGAGGAACAAACAAAGATTTTCTACTGTCAGTTTTGGAAAGCAAAAGCTTTCATCATCTAAAACAATGGGAATCTCATAAATCAGGGATGGAGGACCTTTTGCCTAGAAACATAATCTGGTTGCAGTCTTTCAATACAACCCACAAATTCATATTTATCAGCCCTTGCCTCTTTGCCCATCCTGCAGCTCATTCAAAGCTCCATATGGCAGCTCTGTTTCCTTACACCACTTCCTCTGCCTCTACAGTGCTGTTTTGTTCATGATTTTCAGCGATACTGAACAGTATCCATCCCAGTGAGCTATAGGCTAAAGGCATCTCTAAACAAAAAGGCCTTTACCTGCCATCAGAAGAAAGGGGGCATACAGAAGAAGAATTAGAGGAGGACCCAGGAATGGGAGTTTCACAGCTTGGGAACAGCTATAAAGGACAAAGAGCCAGCATGATGTAGTAGATTAAAAATTGGACTCTGAACAGCAGCAATCAACTCACCGCTCAGCAATGGAAACCTACTGGGTGACCTTGGGCAGGTCACATGCTCTCAGCCTCAGAAAAAGGCAAAGGTAAACCCATCTAGGGTTCATTTTAGGATTATAAAGTCGAGAATGACTCGAAGGCACACAACAACAAACTAAGAAGGCCTTCTCATAGGTCCTCTACAAACATGCCGGAGAGTATGGTTAGGCTGATAGAAATCTATCAACAGAGAATCTTGAAACTTTGTGGGAGGGGTCATTTGGGGAGATATATCACTTCATATAGCCCTGATCAAGCCATAAAGGGCTTCAGTGGTCACAATCAACATTTTGAATCTTGCCTAGAAACAGACCAGTAGTCAGTGAAGCTGTGGTAACAAGATGTTTCTCTTCTCGTCGCAATCAGCTCTGGTCAGCAGTCCGGAGGAAGCATCTTCAACTCAAAGAAGTTTCCAAACATTCTCCAAATACAGCCCCATACAGAGAGTGTTACAGTAATTCAAAAGAGATAAAAAGCATGTATCACCATGCCCTGATCAAGATCAGACACAGCTGGCACAGTGCTTTCAGTTGTGCAGAAGACACCCCTAGATGTCACAGAAACCTGGGCATTCAGACTTAGGGCTGGGTCCAGAAATAGATGAAAACTGTAAATTTGATTTTTCGGGGGGCATTTTTGGGGCAGCATTTTTTTTCCTAACAGTGGGTGAAGTCTCTAACTCTTAACAAGCAATATGTGTTGTCCCTTGTGGAAAACATGCCTAGATTTTAAACAGATTTTTAAAGTTTTTGATTCTTCATATTTTCATGATTCTTCACAGATTCTCAAATACAAATTCTCAAAATGACTGCAGCCATGTGCTACAAGACATATATGGATGGGGTGGCAATTAGAGAAATCCAACAGATTTTTCAAAAGGGGGGAGGGAACGGAACAAAGATAGACAGGCAGCAGAGGAAGAGGTACATCAAAACATTTGGAAAAAGAAACAATGCTCTTGGCTTTGGTACCTTATTTTGAACCAGTTTAGGTGACTTGTGGCACTCCCATTACCAACACTATATCATTTGAAGAATACTGTAAAAATCTAAATGACACCAAATATGATTTTTTTTATTTACGTGCAGCTAAAATAATGAAAGACATCAATTTTGATGTCCAAGAACTTGACCCTTTCCTCTACTCCAAACTAGGTTTGGACTTGTATAAATTAAAGAATGTGGTCTGTTTTAATTAATTCAAGCCACCCTACTGAGTTAAATATCTAGCACAAGGCAAAACTACTCTCTACTGCAGATGGCAAATGCTAGGATGAAAAAAATCACCTTGAACAGTTGGTTTTAAAAATAAATGGGATGCCCAAATGCATTTTAAAATCAGAAAGGAATTTATAATAAATACAGTGTATGACAATGTGCCGTATCAAAAACAGCAAGCAGAAATTTCTCTTCACTTGCTTTCAAACAGCTGATGGTCTACAAATAAATGTTATTGACAAGACACCCATAGGTGGTAAAGGATATTCCGTTCGACCACTTTGATTTTTTCCACAAGAACAGACAATGCAAGCAAGCCCATGCAGCACAAAAGAAATACCAAAACTGCAATAAAAATATAATTTTCCTGTAACAATAATCCAGTTGCCCAAACAAATAGAGGGGAGACTGGCTGTACTTTTTATCAACTCTCTTCAAAGTTGGCCAGGGAGAAGGAATGTTAAAGAAAAGAAAAGAGAAGTAATAGTGCCACTCTATTCTGCTCTGGTCAGGCCCCACCTGGAATATTGTGTCCAGTTCTGGGCGCCACAATTCAAAAAGGACATTGAGAAACTGGAGCGTGTCCAAAGGAGGGCGACTAAAATGGTGAAAGGTCTGGAAACCATGCCCTATGAGGAACGACTTAGGGAGCTGGGGATGTTTAGCCTGGAGAAAAGAAGGTTAAGAGGTGATATGATAGCCCTGTTCAAATATTTGAAGGGATGTCATATTGAGGAGGGAGCAAGCTTGTTTTCTGCTGCTCCAGAGACTAGGACCCGAAGCAATGGATGCAAACTGCAGGAAAAGAGATTCCACCTCAATATTAGGAGGAACTTCCTGACAGTAAGGGCTGTTCGACAGTGGAACAAACTCCCTCGGAGTGTAGTGGAGTCTCCTTTCTTCAAGCAGAGGCTGGATGGCCATCTGTTGGGGATGCTTTGATTGTGATTTCCTGCATGGCAGGGGGTTGGACTGGATGGCCCCTGTGGTCTCTTCCAACTCTATGATTCTATGATTCTATGATTCTATGAGCCCAACTCACTTACCACCAAGTAAACAATTAATTATCTGTAACACATTTGCTAGCACAATCTCGCCCAACATGATGCTGTCCAGATATTTTGGATTACAACTCCCATCATTTGCAGCCATGAGTCAATAGGATGATGTGTATAGGATCAAATTAATGTATGCTGTACGAGAGGGCCATTGCTTCGGGGAGGGGTGGGGGGAATACAAGAAATGAAAGTTGCAGAAAGATTAAACTGATAATAGGAAAAGCTGTCAAGTACTTCAAGAGCTTTAGCTATTCTTTGGTATCAGTGCACCCAATCCTATTTAAAATTTCTCACTGTTTCCTCAAATTCTGTCTTGTCTAAAACCTATATGGGGATAGTTTAATTGTCCCCAAGACCTATATGGGGATAGTGTATGCTCTAGTTGTGTGTGTGTGTGTGTGTGTGTGTGTGTGTACTAAATATGCATTGAAGAGGTACGAAACTACTGAGCCACTACAGTGCAGTGTAGCAGTAGTCAGCTCTGGAGACCAGGGTTCAAATCTTTGTATATCCATGGAAACTGACTGGGTGACCATTGTCAAGTCACACTTTATCAGCTACAGAGGAAGGCAAAGGCAAACCCCTCTGACCAAATCTTGCAAAGAAATCCCTGTGATAGATTCAACTTACAGTCAACATGTTGGAAATGACACAAAGGCACACAACAACAACATAAAACTACTTCCTATAAGGTGTTCTTGGAATGCTAGGCAAAGCAAAGGAGGAAATGTAAGAACCACCAATATACAGGGCTTACACAATTTAGATATAGATAACCATATCTATAACACTATGATCTAAAAGTCTGGCAGAAGGGGGCTTAAAAAGCCTCATATGTTAAAAAAGAAAAAAAGAAGAAGTTTGTCTATCTGGACCTTTGGCAGTGACAATTCCTATTAACATGGTATTAAATTACTTTCTTGTGCACTGTTTGGCTGATGTTAACACATTACTTCCTGACCCAAGCAGGATACACACTGTAGAGCAGTTACATCTCCTCCCATTGCTATCTTACTAGAAAAGGACTGACTCATCACTCTTCATGTATGACATAAATACAGTATAGATATTTTAATAGTGTTGTATCTTGCTGTGTTCTTCTACTAGTGGAAAGGACATCACTGGCAGAATAACCCCCCCCCCCAACTGAAGCCACAATTTGCATTGGGGAGGGGGGAGAGCAGTAAGGAAAACACCACAGAGTTCATGCAAATCTGCTCATGTGGTATCAGATGTCACCAACAGGGTAAACAACTGTACTCAGTTACTTGACTGTAACTCCCACTAAACTAAATGGATCTTACTTCTAAGTAGACGGTTGAGTTGTTATGTTGTGTGCCACCAACATGTTTCCAATTTATGGCGACCCTAAGGCAAACCTATCACAGAGCTTTCTTGGCAGAATTTATTCAGAGGAGGTTTGTCTTTGCTGTCCTCTGAGGCTGAGAGAATGCGACCTGCCCTAGGTCACTGAGTGGGTTTCCACAGCTGAGCTGGGATTCGAATCCTGGTCCAACACTCAAGCCACTACACCAGGCTGGCTCACACAGGGCTGCAGCCTAAATGTCAACTTTAAAAAAAAAAAAAGGCAGCGACATTTTAGTGCTATTGACAAATGAAAATGTGTGGGTAATAATTCAAAATATACATCTTTACTCCAATGAGAAGAGATGTCTATATATCTGCCTGCTCCCCTAGTGTTTTGCCACAGTCAGCCAAAAACATACCCCTCTCAAACTTCTCTCTTTACACTTCTTTTTCACAGCATCCAAATCAGCAGCTTATCTTTGTCAGTGAATTTATTCTTTCCTCCGCCAGGCAGGAGAGCTACTTGTCTCTGTATACTGCCTGCGTGTTATCTGTATATGCATTCCATTTGAATCCAATTTCCTTGCATTACCTCTGCCCAGGTCAGGGATGAATGGCTGTCAAATTCCCTCAGGAATGAAAAGAAAAACCCTTTCTTCCTGAGGCAGCAAGTTTCAATTCACAGAGCACATGGCTAATCTACATATGTGAAGGTCACGGCACTTCAGTCAAGGAGGTTAAGAATGGAACAGCTCACGTAAGGGGCTGTCTTAAACATCTTGGCAAGGCGCCCAACAACTGTGATTGCTGAAAAGCAATAGATAGCTTCTGGCAGCACCAAGGGTAAAAATATTTTGATCATGTGATGCCATGCAAGCAAACCACTTTGCTCCATGTGAGAAACTTTTGCAGATGCTAATAAATACCATATTTTGAACTGATTCCAGGCACCAGCCCCTCCTCTCCTTCCATGCTGTGTAAGTGAGAAGGGGGAGATGGGAAATGACATTAGTGGAGGCTGGCTATTTCCTACATTAAAAAAAAAAAAAAAGAATCATGGCAAACACAGAGATAGTAAATAGCATTTAACTACAGTATTTAAAAATCACAGCAAATATCAACCTAGTAGAACACAGGAAATGTATACTCTATATGCCACTGAAGTCAACTGGTTATCTTCATTTATTAAATGCACTGCAAAATGAAATTAACTCTGTCCACCATAATAATTTCTAATTGTTTGAATGCCACCAAGATTCTCAGCTCTAATGACAGATGTACTTTATTTTCATATAGTTACGGCTTACTAAATGGCATCCTCCCATACAGATGAATTAGAAAAGGCTGCTGCTTCTGTAAAATACAAATAGATACTCCAACACTTTGTTCTCCACAGCCAGAATGGGGTGAAAAAATTATGTGCTTGGTTATTCAGGTCCCTACAAATATGATGTGGCTGCATGAAAAAACACACACGCACACACCATTTCCACCCTCTGCAGGAGTGTTCAGGCTGCTGAGTAAAGCAGAATGGAAATTACTACACTGTGGCTGAAAAGCAAATGCCACTACATATATGGAACACATTAAATTAAGATACCACAAACGATTTCCAACTGAAATGTTAACAAATTAAGGACACATATCTTGGCAGACAACAGGATCAAGATACACACAGCAAACAAAGTCATCAAATCCTATAAATGCAAGCCACACCGAAACGCCTCTTCTACATTTTAAAATTAAAGGAATACTAACTGCACCTTCTAACTTATCAGTTATGAAAAAAGAAGTATAATAATCTATTTAAATGAGGTTTCAATAAAAAAGGTAGTATGTCAATTGCAAGTAGTGAGAATACGCTGGGCTAGAAATATAACTTTATTGGGCACAAACCATTTTTTGCAATTTATAATAAACCTTATCATTAACCAAATATTTCACAGGCATTATTCCACCACTGAAAGCAATGGGGTTTGGGAAATAATGCTGAACAGTACAGAGTCCTAAAAATACCCCTTTCTTTCAGTCCATCTCTCACCATATGTACGTCTTTAGCTAAGCAGGTTATATCTACATAAAGCTGTGTATTTAAGTGCACTCAAAAAGTGCAGTTTATATATGCCTGAAGTATTTTCTGGTTATAAGCACAAGAAAGTTCATTCACACAGTCCTGAAGTAATAATAGTATTTAACTTTCTAGATTCGAAGAATAATTTTCATCCACGCCTTTAAGTAGCATCCTCCTTTAAGTAGCAAGTAATAAAGAGAGGCAGCATGATGTCTTGGTTTGTGCATTGGGCTATGATTTTGGAGGCCAGGCTTCAAATCCTCGCTTGGCCACGGAAACCCACTGTGTGGCCTTGAGCAAGTGACACTCTCTCAGCCTTAAAGGGGGCAATGGCAAGCACTCTCTGAAAAAACTCTGGAAAACTCTGTCATAGGTCACCTTCGGGTCACTATCAGTTGGATATGACTTAAAAGCACACAACAAGAACAACAATAATAAAGGGTGGCACCACTTGTGACCCAACAAGCCAAATACGAAGTGTTTTAAACCCAATGTTAATCAGCAACCATCCATGGCTGCTGCACTCCACTTATTTTGCTAGGTCTCACTTTGTGTAATGTAGCTATAAAATAGACCAGATCCATTTGGCTGGCAAGCTTCTTGGGAAAATAAAAACAGAGCATCTCTTACAAGACCATCTCTATGCCTTCTAGAAACACGAGCTAGCATCAGGGAGCTATACAAGCTTATAGGTATTCCTGTCTCCCACAAACACAGAGATCCCCTTGAGACATAAAAGCAAATTTGGAATTTAGTAGGAAAGCGTTTTACAATGCAATCATATGCATATTTATTAAACAGTAAGTTCTACTGTGCTCTATGACATATCCTCTAGCATATAGGCTATAGGACTGTAGCCACAAAGAGAAGGGGGGGCAGGAGAAAAGGAAAATATATTGGTTTTCCCTGAAGAATCATGGCACTAGACTTTGCAGCTAAGAACAATTTTGATTATACAGCTTCCCATGCAGATTGAGCAAACCCACTGACTCCTAAGTACAATTCATGCAGCCCTTGTATTTTAACCACCGAACACACAAACATCTCAGGAAAATCTTATTTAATTCTGAACCATCTAAATGAACAAATGATTTTAAATCAAGAACTCTTTAGAACGGATAGAGAATTCCACTACAAAATTATACTCTGAAATGTAATTCAGACTAAATATCAAAGCAAACCACCTCATTGGGGTTTAGCTACAATAAGTAATCTTCATGAAATCTTTTAATTTCAGTGTGAAAAGGCAAGACTGGATCATGTTTTAGCATTCAAAAGCATAACAGATGTATTTGTGTAAGCAGGCAGTTGATGGCAACATCAGAAGGGGAAATACTGTGCATGACAATAAGCACTACTGGAACAGGGACAATTTATTTAGCATCGTAACAATTGACCATTTGATTATACAAATCTTTGAATTTTCTTGATTTAAAATGTAATTATTTCCAAAGAAGAAAAATTCATGCCCAGAAAACACCTGTTTAAAGAGGTTGTTGTGACAGAATAATAAATAATATAATAAATAAAAACTTTATTTATATACCGCCTTTCCACAGTGATCAAAGCAGTTCACAAGGCCATCAATACAATTACATCATACATCGAATATAAAATAATTAAAACCACGAGTACATATATTATTAAACAAGCATCTTTAAGTCACGAATTAAAACATTAATTTAACATTAATAATATCTACAGAGAGTCAGGAGGATATGCTGACTGGAAAAGATGGGTTTGGGAGAGGCAAATGGCTTAAACCTTTCCATTGCCAATAGAAGCAATCAGCTGTCATCATAACCAATGAGACTTAAGTGTAATTAAATGTGCAAAGTGTGACTATTCATTGGTTTCTTCTACATTGAAACACTCAAAATATTTAAACACTCAGTATAGTAATAATCCCTGATCTGAGCACTCTGTCATGTGTATATGTCTGAGTGCACACACATCTTCAAATCACCTGTTGACTTAAGGCAACCCCACAAATTTCATAGGATTTCCTTAGGCAAGAAATAATCAGAGTTGGTTTTGCTCCTTCCTCTGAAATAAAGCTTACATTTAGTACTTGCTCTCCCATCCAAGTACAAACCAGAGATGACCATACTTAGCTTCCATGATCAGATGAGATCTGGTACCTTTAGAGTATTTAGGCCTGTCATACTAGCAGTAAAATCAAACAAAACAGGCTAACCTGAGTAAGTATTTTTTAAAAAAAAAAAAACAGCTATAAAATACAGATGACTATATCTACCATCTATTGATAGATTACTTTGTATCTTTTTATAGTCATTATTTATTAATTTTCAAATGTTCTGTACAGATATCTAGTAATTATGAAAATGAGGGTGGGGGAAATAAATCAAACTAATTAAGATGGTTCTGGGTTCCAGTTCATCATTAAAAATCTAGTCTTTTAAAATCTGTATCAGCTTTAATCTTCTTGTATTTTGGCTCTAACTATACAACCTCAGGTGTGTTTACTCATAAGTAAAATATCAGTTTATTTAATTAAATTTATATCCCACTTTCCTGCCAAAAATGTTACTATGCTCAATGGGGCTTACACGCTCTTCAATATGTATAGGACTGCAGCCTAAAATATGTAAGCATTTCCAAAAATCACTGAAATTGTGCAAATATACAAGATGGTGAGCCTATGCAGAATGAATTGATTTGCTTTTCAACAGAAACAAATACAGGTCACATAGCCCAGGAGAAACCAAAAACATATGAACAGCGGTTTGTTGACAACGTAAGAAGAAAAGGGGGAGGGGAGAGTAAATGTATTTTTAAAATAGTTAAATTGTAACATCAAGGGTTCAAACATGATTTATATACACAGTAACCTAATTTACTTTTTAAAAAACTAGTTTAACTTGTGTTTGTTTTTTTCCTCCAAGTCTTGAAGTGTTTCTCCATTTTCTTCTAGCTAAAGAATGGGATTACGTATCAACAATTCCCCTCTCTTTTAATTATTACACTAACTGGTGTGACTGAAAGTATATAAACTGTTAAAATATCAATTATCATGTCACAACACAGAAATAAAATAAAGTGTTTTATCATTAAAAATATGGTAAATATTTTACATAGCATCAATTTTGGATGATAAATGTAATTACGCAACATTTTCCTAATTTTGTAAGCTAATTAAAACAACAAATATTGTACATATTGAGAGCTGGAATTCAATAGACTCCTATTCAAGTCCTGCTGACATAAATGAAGACTATACAGCAAAATCCTATTCTTCTAAACTCACTAAATATGAAGACAAATGCTGATGTCACGAGGCAAAAAAAATCTTTTCCATGGCTTGGTACAACTGGGGGGAAAAAAACTTTAATTGGACGCTTAATGTATGCTTGTTCACTTATTCGTATATACTTTTTGCCAACCCAAAAGGCAGTCTTCATGTAAAGTAACACTGTGGCTCCAAATATCCTTTGTCTTTTAAAGATTTTCATTCTGTTGACATAATACAAAACACTGCAGTCTGTTTCATAAGTGAATCTGACATACTTTTGTGTATCAAACTAGACTTTCAAACATGCCTATACAATCGTGGTTTACCAATATTTTACATTAGTAGCTATCCATGCACAAGCGTCACTGAAGATGAAGGGGGAGGATGCCCAAGGCAAAGAATAAACAGTACAGTACTGTTTCAAATCTGAAATGAATGGCTAAACACATGGAATATGCCTCTTGCAATACATGGTCACTTTTCCCTCAGAATAAATTTATGCCTATAGAGGCATACTGAAAGGCTCTTCTGCTTAGAAAATGTCCCTTTGTGGCCTGTCAGATTCCTTAATAATTAATTACACACGAACATCTGATAAAGTTGCATCTGATGAACATATCAGAGGAAATGTACTCTAGTCCATGAAAACTTACATCATAATAAATGTATTTGTCTTTAACGTGTCAAAAACCGTCTGGAAGTTTTACACGTGAACAGTATCTCTCCAGATTTGAATCTATTGGAATGGGTGCCCCCCCCCCAAGCTAATCTCTAAATTATGTAACTTGAGATGTTAACATAATGCCATGCTTTATTATGCTCTGTTTGACACAACTAAGGGAACACACCATCCTAGGTTCTTTTGTGTTGGCAAATTAAGGCTTCGGGAAACTGGCAGCATTTTGCACCTCTGTGCCTTTCTTGTGTAAAAGACACATATAAACTCTTTCCATGCCATGATTTCAGTAAAGGGACTGCTTTTGACCACACTCTTTTGACCTAAAATTGTAATATGGAAAGAAGAACACAGTTGTGAACATGTAAATAAGCTTTAAAAATTCTAGCAAAATAAATTCCATCAATATGTTTCATGGTTTCATAAAACTGTCTGATTTTCATAAGCAAAGGGTTTGGCAAATTTTTAATATATTTTCCTTTGGTAATCCAAATAAACAGATCACTCATATCTATACAGATAAATGACTTATAAAGAACTTCAGACTGAAAGTAAGCATTTATATATGAGAAAAACACCAGGCAAGATGGGACAAGAGCTTACCCTTTAGAGAACAAATTATTTCTATCTCCATTTTAAAATCAAATTTCAAAAGCACTGGGGCATACTGACAAAGTAAACCTGCATTAATTCAGATACCACTGCCACCCTCTATTTTTAAGAAAAGCATTAGAAGCTATATAAATAGCCCCAACATTGAAAAATTCAGATTTACAAGAAAACATAATAATCACAATGCTAAAATTTATTCCAAATAAGTTAGCCTACCACAGTTAAACACTACTGGGATCTGAAATTCTCAAGCCTCGAGCGAGCACAGCAAGTGAGGTACCACTCTTCTTTACATATCCACAGAGAATCTTTAGTGCCTTCTAATATTTGACACATTTTAAAATTGTACTGAGATGGAGTACTAGTGCTTTAATAAGCTTGAAGGCAATTATATAAATCAAAACACATATAACACTGATACAAAACTTGCAGCTGATGAACATCTCAGGTCACTCCCACTAGATTAAATATGCTCAGTAAGCAAAATGCACGTGCCTTAAGACATCCCACATGGCTGGTCATCAAGATTCCTAAAAAATTGATGATGATGTTACCAAGGAATTTGATTCTCTCTTCCCCACAGTCTTGAGGCGTTTCTCTCAAAATTTTAATTTTGGTTCCAGCAATAAGATAAACACATACAAAGAATCAAAACAGCTAGCAGAATTCTAGATTGTTCTTCTAACACTCTACAATGTGAGTTATTCCAGTCTAGCAATAGTGATTTATTCTATTAAAATAACCTTTTGTTCTTTGATCACCTCTCTGAATCTGAACATATGTATCTCCAAAAATGATGCACGTGGGATAAAAAAAAATCTACATCTCCTCCAATGCCATGTATACATTCCAAATAAATGGCTAATGCAGCCACCTGCCTGAAGAGCGGAGTTAATACCCCTTTCCCCGGCAATCCTTCATCATCTGCCAGAATGAGAAGATTGTTGTTACAGCAGTTTTCATGTAAGCAGTACCTTGTAACAGTCAATTTATCCAGTGACTGAGGCCTATATTTTAATTGAAGCCTTTATGCATTTTAGTTGACTATTACTTAATTCAATCACATAATTATAGTCTTATATTTTTCAAAAAGAAAATAAGCACAAGGCTTGCTTCTTGCATAACCAACAGTAAGAATCTTGCACAAAAGAAACTAATTTACCATTAATTTTACATCCAGTCCTCTTGCATATAAACTCCTTCTGAAAATTTAATATTCCATCATTTTGAATGCTACAGCAACCAGTAATGCACACTGATCCCACCGTGTTAATATAATAAAAAGTAACAAGAGATTCTATTAATTCTTTATACTGTTCCTTTACAAATTCTGTTTAGATGGAGGATTATGATCAGAAACCTTGTTTGAACAAAAATAGTGCAAAAGGAGGGGTTTTTTTTTCCTCCCACTGGTCTAGTAATAATCTATAGACCCAGCTAGTATTTTCCAAAAGTCTCCAGTTTTCAGTCCTGGTCTTGCAGCCCTTACTTAAAACAAAGCTCTGACAAGACGTAATACTGCTGGCGTAAACAGACTTGCTGGGGGGGAGCTCTTTTAAAAGAGATACCATTAACATGCCTTATATTTTCAAAAAGACAGCTGCTGGACTGTTTTTTCTAATAATCAGACAACTTTACTGGATTCCATTTAAAAAATCCAGTGAAAACAGTGAATATGTACTATTGCACTTCACGTATCTCCATATTCTAGTGTGTATGAAATGTAAACTATAAACTAAAACAAGTCAGGTGACTCCTAGTGTTCGTGCCAATCGACCACAAAAGTGATAAATAATGAAATAAGGTTTGATGAGATTATGTACCTCTCTCCTAATTATACCATTCTAGACCTTATTTGCAACCACATTAATGCTGCAAAATGCAGTATGCACAGCTACCCTGGACTTGGTGTTTCTTTCCTTTTTCCGGCAGTAGGAGATGTCTTTGCAATTCACAGATGCTAGCTATGAAAATTAAAACACCAGTCAAATTTTATTTAAGTGATTTTGTACAGCAAATAAGATAGAAAATCTTGCTGATCATAGAATCCAACACCCCACATATTAAAAGCCAGGAAGCAGCAATAATGTTATCATGATTCTAGGTATATTGCATTCTATCTTCTTCTTTTTAATGAAAAAGATTACAGTTGTTACAATTAGAATCACAAATTATGCCTTGCACATCTGTACAGTCAGAGCTACATATTAATATGCACATACATGCACGTGTACATGAACGCACATACATACACACACACACCTTTATAAATAGATACAATATATGTATATTTGGCTGAGTATCAAACCCAGGTTGCGATGGTAAATGTTCCATTCCACACCTTTCAAACATACAGGGCTATCACCAACAGGAATACAATGGCAAAATGCATACCTGTTAATGTTCAGAATTTTACATATAAGTAAAAGCAGTTAGCAAACAAAAAAATAGTATTTACTGTGTCGACAACATATGTGCTAGTTTAAGTAAATTATCTTCTTAAAGCTATTTATCTGTTGTCCAGAAACTAAAAGGCAATAAAGAGAAACAAAAGCATGACTAATGAATGATGGTTATAACGAACAATAACATCAAAATATTGAATAATTGCATCAAAGAACACAACACTGGCAGAATACCTTTAAAAATCGCCCATAATACATCACAGAATCAAACAGATATCTGCTACTAGAAGTAGGATGTGAATCAGTTTTCAAAGGGTTATGATAAATATATAATGATTCTGTTCTCATTCCAATAAAAATTAAATACTGGTAACAATTGCTATCATAGAAAAATAGCACATAAAAGCCTATGTATCTAAAATCCAGTTTCCTATGCCTTTTCCACCTATGAAAAGCTAAATGTTTAAACAGTCTATTGTTTAAAACAAAGGAGACAAAGCAAATCTTTTAAAATTAATTATGAGGGATTATACATACACAGATTCATTACCTAATGGTTTCTAGTAACCCCTTTATCTCATAAAATTCAAAAGGGAAAAGATTAACTCCTTGAATTCTTACTTTCCCTGTAAAGGGGTGGAGGAGGGAACTAAAACATTAGAGCAATAGTCTATAGCCAATAGATAAATATGTTTTCAGTCAGTCCAAGGTTCAAAATATTTGTTTCAGTTACACCATAACTCTCTACTACAGCCATTGTCTAGGACTCAGCTATTTTAAAATGTCTTTTCTTCTGAAATTTAGCTTTTGGGAGTTCCCGAAGGGTGTATGTAGGAATTTATTTCTTGTAATTCTGTTTCTGAGAGCATGTTCAAAGATTCAGCAGTTCATAATAAGCTATCTTGTTAAGGAAGGAAACGTTCCTCAGTAAAAATGAAATATATTGTTACTCCCTTTTTAACAGCATTCACTTCACTACAAATTAATGCATACGTTTGTATTTTATTTTTCAGATCAACCGAATTAAATGAAGCATGATGCCCCCCCCCCTGTTTCTGATCTATGAAATCAAAATACAAAACAGTTTTTTAAAAAAAATAAGGTTGTAGACAGACAGAACAATTTTACATAAACAAAAAAAGATCATCAACTTGAAGCAATTTTGCTTAAAAACCATAAGATATGGAAGACACATAAAAATAACAAGTACAACAAATTAAGACCATTTATATATGGTACTAAAAAATAATTAATGTGTAATTTCAATCAGAGTATGAAGTTAACATTCAGCCACTCCAATGCAGAACTTACAAATTCAAGATACACTTTCACAAGATATTCTCCAACAATTGTGCTTGTCAGAAGACCAAATGATTAAAATATCTGCTCATCCTTTAGAATAAAAAAAAACCCTTCAAAAGTGATTGACAAGACAGCAAAATGAAAATATAATGAAAAGGAAGTAAAGATACAAATGATCACCCAAAAGTTTGCTTTTTTTCAAAAGAATTTTTTTAATATAACCATCACTGGTTTCCCATATTCCTTGTAATTCCAGCTATCTAAGGATGCTTGCCAATTATTTCAGCTTCTTCTACGACTGTGTAGCCTTGCATATCTGCGAGCAAAAGTGCTCAGTTATTATTTGTGGCGAGAATTTTTGTGACTGTACTGCTCAGCAATTCTATTTACATCAGCAATGCTAAATGCCCAATGGTGAGAGAGGAGCCAATCAGATGGCAGATTAGATGTCAACTCAGAGGCAGCTGTCTGGAGACTATTGCAGCCAGTTTACCTCCACAATTCAAATTCCAAACCTTGCAAAGAAGATCAAGTCACTCTTTAGGCTCAGGCTGCCGAGCAAGAAACGTCAACAGTGCCGAGTTACTTCCCAGGGTTTTAGAGGCAACAAAAAGACAACTTTTACAAACACTGGACAGTCACGGCCCAGTATCAATCGACCTGATAATCCACAGGATAATACAACTGATTGGAAATTGGGCACAATCAGTCTCCAGAAACACTGAATGAACAGTTTAATGCTCGGGCCTTTTTAGCTAAAAGAAAAGCAGCTATCGCTCGATGGAAGAGGGGGAATGGGGGAAATCGCAATCTGTTTCTAATTACCTGCAGCACTTCATATGCTTTTTAACTGTTTTATTTTAATATATTATAGTTAGATTAAAAAGACAGGAGAAACATATGAAAAGAGAAGGGCATCTGAAAAACTAGGGCAGGAACCTTTTCCTTCTTGCTACAGCTCATCCCCTCCAAGGAGACTTGCACACTTTTTGCTGACCTTTAGTATACAATTGTGTCCAAACAACACAATTTACTACACGATCTGAAAGATTCATTTCCTTACGAAGAGAAATAAATGAGGAAAGAAAGAGAAAAACAGCAGTTTTATGGCCAGCAGAGCCTGCAAGACTCTGCCGGTTCCTCCCTTTGCCACTCCAAAGTGGTTTTCCTCTGGGCCTTCCTTGTGTGTTCAGATTTCTAATAAGTCTAGAGTAGGAGCACTGGGTGGAGTAGAGGGGGGTCTCTTGTATTGTTCAGCTCTTGTAGAAAAATAGCCTGGGGTTTTTTCCCCCAGCAGGAAAGTAATCTCCCCCCCTCTCCATTTCCATGCCTCTCTGACCTAACCAGAGTCAGACCCTCTACATTATCCAACCCGGTTTAGGCAGGATATATATCCTGGGGTAGCCATGTTGGTCATGTAGCAAAGTAGAACAACATCCCACAGCCAGAAGATCTTTATGGGGCCAACCAAAATGCACAAAACACACCTTGCATGCTTCTGAAGCTCCGCTGGCTTTTTCATCAGGCAAAGATGTTGAAAAAATCATACAAGAGGAAAAAAATATTATGACAATGTTAGTCCCAAGCCTGCATATTGCTGAGATGTGGTATTGGGAGGGACGTTCATGCAGGAAGGGCCCTCCTCTTTCTAGCCATGTGGGCACTCCAGGAAATAAAATTTTAAGTACCATCAGCAAGACAAAAAAAGAGACGTTCCTCTTGAGATCCAAGTGGCCTAAATACCACCTAAACTGAGAACAGCTACATCTTGACAAAACAAAGGCTTGGGACTAACACCCTCAAAATTTTCCCCCCTTCTCCTGTTTGGTTTTTCTTTAAGCACCTTTGCTTGATGAAGAAGCCAGTGGAGCTTTGAAAGCCTGTGACACGTCTATTGTCCAACATTTTAGTTGACCCATAAAGGGATACTTGTTTTGTGGATTTGAAATGTTTTAAAGGGTGGTGCTTCGAAAGCTTGCATGATGTATTTTGACTGGCCCCATAAATATATCCCAGTTTTGTGGATGAGGGATGTTTCTAAGTGGTGCTTTGAAAGCTTGCACAATGCATTTTGTGCAGCATTTTGGTTTACCACATAAAGATATCCCTGCTTTGTGGATTTAGGATGTTTTGAAGAGTGGTGCTTTGAAAGCTTGCATGATGCATGGCCCCCATAAAAGTATCCCAGTTTTGTGGATGTGCAATGTTTTGATGAGTAGCCCTTTGAAAGATTGCACGGTCTATTTTGTGCAACACTATGGTAGGCCCCATAAAGCCTCCCAGTTTTGTGGGGTGTGTGGGATGTTTCAAAGAGTGGTGCTTCGAAAGTGTATGTGATTTTGACATTTCAAAAAGCAGTGCTTTGAAAGCTTGCATGCACCATTCTGTGTGACACTATGGCTGTCCCCATGAAGGTCTCCCAGTTTTGTGGATTGTGGGATGTTGCTCAGAGTGGTGCTCTGAAAGCTTGCATGATGCATTGTGTAAATTTAAGCTGGCCCCATAAAAATATCCCTGTTTTGTGGGATGTTTTGAGGTGGGGTGCTTTGAAAGCTTGCATGATACATGGCCCCATAAAAGTATCCCAGGGTCTGAACAGACAGGCCAAAATAAAGCTGCTTCAGGTCACTTTGGAGGCATGCTGTTTAAATGAGTCCAGAGGCCCCACCAAAGCCATGTTCCCGTCCTAAGGACTGGAGCGCAGCTTCTGGCCTCTTAAGATGCGTGTGTCATTTAAACAGCATGCCTCCAAAGTAACCCAAAGCAACTTTATTTTGGCCTGTCTGTGTGGGCCCCTAGTTTTGTGGGTGTGTGATGTTCCTGAAGAGTGCGCACCATTCTGTGCAATACTATGGCTGTCCCCATAAAGATATCCCTGCTTTGTGGATTGTGGGGTGTTTCTAAGAGCAGTGCTTCCTTCGAAAGCTTGTGTGATGCCTTTTGTGTGTTTTGGCTGTCCCCATAAAAGTGTCCCTGCTTTGTGGGATGTTTCGAGAGCGGCCCTTGGGAAGCTTGCTTGATGCATGGCCCATAAAAGTATCCCATGCTTTGGCTGAAAGCTTGCCTGCCTCTGCTGCCAGTGCTGGGGATGAAGAGCTGAGGGAGGAGGAGGAGGAGGAGGAGGAGGAGTGGGAATGGAGTGGGAGCAGAGCAGAGCAGAGCAGAGCAGGAAGGGGAGCCACAGCCAGGGAGGGAGGAGGGGAGCCTTCTTCTTTGGGGGGGGGTCTCTCCTTCTTACCTGGCTCCTCCCGAGGCTCTGCCCGCTGTTCCCGGGACTCATGGCCGGGTGGCCTCTTTGTTGTTGTGCCGCCGCTGCCGCTGCCGCTGCCGCCCAAGCCGGGCTGCCCGCTCCGTACTGGCCCAGCGCCGCGGCTGCCTCCTTGGCCCCGAGGCCTAGTCCCAAGGCGGCGGCGGCGGCGGCGGAGGGCTGGCTCCCTGGGGCGGGGGCCCCTGCTCCTCCCTGAGGCGGCGGCGGAGGAGGAGGAGGAGGCGGCGGCGGCGGCTGAGGCTGCGAGGGGGCAGCGGCGGGGCTGGCGTAGTCGGGGTACCCTCCGTAGCTCCTCATCATGGGGCTGGGAGAGGTGAGCAGCTGGTTCAAGGTTGGCGTGGCCCCCGAGGCCGGGTGCTGCTGCTGCGGGGCTTGGGCCGAGAAGCGCTGGAAGCCCGGAGGAGGAGCAGGAGGCTTGCCCAGGCCCCCGACCATCATCCCCTGAGGAGGCTGCCGAGGGGAGCCCAGGGCCCCGAAGGAGGAGGGGGCCGAAGAAGCCGAGGAAGAGGGCCCCCCATAGCCTCCCCCCGCTCCTAGCGAGGCTCCTCCGCCGCCGCCGCCGCCTCCTGCTCCTGCCGGGCGGCCGTAGGCGTAGTGGTTGTAGTGGCTGTTGGCGTAGGCTTCGTGGGAGTTGGGCAGGGGATCCATGGGGTTCGCGGGGTGCATTAGGAGCCCCATCCCGGGGCTTTGTTGTCCGCCATGTTGATCAAAGGCCCGGCTCGAGGAGGAGGAGGAGGAAGAAGAAGAGGAGGAGGAGGAAGAGCCGCCACTACTGTTCCCTCCTCCTCCTCCTCCTCCTGGGTTTCCGTAATAGCTATTAAACTCCGCCGCGGAGGGGACAGCCACGGCGCCTCCTCCTCCTCCTCCTCCCTGAGGCGGCTGCGGGGGTGGTGGCTGTTCATAGCGGCCGCCGAGGTGCTGTTCGCCCATTTTGTCCAGCGGCGCTTCCCCTCCTGCCCCTGCCCCTCCTGCTTGGCCTTTCTTCTGGGCCTCCTGGGCCTGTCCCCCCCCTCAAGCCGCCTTCCAGCTCCCGGCCTCCATGTTGAGGCTGCTGCTCCTGCTCCATCTCCGAGCGGCTGCTGCTGGGCTGAGCAGCGCCACCGTTGTTGTTGGGGGTGTTCTCCCGCGGATGGGGCTGAGGAGGAGGAGGCTGTTGTTGTTGTTGTTGTTGAAACTGATTTAGAGGCTGCTGCTGCTGCTGCTGGAGGGAATGGTGGAGGTGGAGGTGGTGCCCAGGATACTGGGGGTGGTGGTGGTGCTGTTGTTGTTGTTGTTGGGGATGATGGTGATGTTGTTGTGGAAGAAGAGGAGGAGGGTGGCTGGCGCTTTTCAACTTGTGGTTGGGGACCTCCATGGCTGAGGAAGAAGAAGGAGGCGAAGAAGAGGAGGAGAAACCAGCTTCTGTTGCAACCGATTCAGGCGTCGCCGTCGTCGAAGGAGCAGAAGAGGAGTCGATGGCGACGTCGGCAGCCTTGCTGTTGTTGTTGTTGCTGCTCGCAGAAGTTGCGTCGTTGTTCAGCTCGTGATGGTGGCGGTGCTGGTGGTGGAAGTGATGGTGGTGGAAGAGCTGCTGCTGCTGCTGCTGCTGCTCGACATTATTCAATCCGCCGCCGCCGCCGTTGTTCTTGGCCCCTTCCTGGGGCCCCAGGAGCCCCTGAGCAGCCGGAGCCGAGTTCAAATCCTGGCCCAAGCTGGGGCTCTTGCCCTGGTTCTTCTTGGCCGCGCCCGCCGGAGCCGAGGCCACTTGCGCGGCCATGATCATGGCAACATGGCAGAGGAGGAGGAGGAGGAGGAGGACGGGGGGAGAGGGAGGAGGAAGGCCTCGGCGGAGGAGGATTAAAGGACGGAGCAATTAAAGGCCCCTTCGCCCCGGTTTAGGAGGAAACAGTTAGGCAAAAATGCCTGAAAGAAAAAGAATTGACACCAAGAATAAGAATACTAACAATAAAATTAAAAACGCCCCATTCCACAGAGAAAGAACTGCACTGGTTTCATTTTAAATAGACATCTACAGAAAAAGACACGCTGCAGTCATCCCTTCCTCTCCCGCGTCGCAAAGGGAGATTTCTCCACAGAAATCATACTATTAAGCCCCTCCAGAGTCTCTGATTCGAGGCTGAAGAAGAGACAGACGCTAAGAAGAAAACGCCTCGCCTGGCCGTGGCAGCCTCCTCCTCCTCTCCTCCTCCTCCTCTCTGCTGTTTGTGATAATACTCGTGTGGAAAAGTTAGGAGGGTTTTTTGTTTTAGGAAGGGTTGCCCTTTTGTTTTTTGTTGTTGCTGTTGTTGTTTTTCAGGTTTAAAGGAAACTTTGGTTCGGTTTGGTTTTCTCTGTCTGTCTTTTTCCTCTCTCTGACCCGGATATGGGCAAAAGACACGTCTGGCTGAGGCTAGCTGGCCCAGCATGGCATAGGAGAGAGAGAGAGAGAGAGAAGGAGAAAGGGAAGGAGGAGGAGGAGAGCCCTAACAACTATTATCCACCCCTCTCTCTCTCTCTGATGACTCTGGGGCACATGGAAAAGCCGGACTGGATTTCTCTCCATCCCTGGCTTCTGCTGTTGCAGCTCCAACCAGGAGGAGGAAAAAGGAAACCTCTCTGGCTTCAGAAAAGGCTGGCAAGAGCAGGGAAAGAAAGGGCTTGCCACTTTCTCTTTTGTATTTCTTTATTTCCCCCTTCCAGGGTCAAAGCAAGAAGTGTGTCTGTGTGTATTACAAGTCCTTTTCATTCAGTATTTTTCTCATTACACACACATAAATGTTACACATAAACAGCTATTTTTTCTAATATTGGGCTGTGGTGTCATTATTATTATTATTAGATTTATATGCCACCCTTCTGCCAAGGTTGGGAGGGCAGCTTACAACATTAAAAAACACACACACTATTAAAAACATACAAAAATAGTATATTGAAATAGAATTTATTTTTTAGTAGTAGTAGCAGTAGTACATAGTAACAATATGCCTGCTTATATTAAAACCAGACTCCATTTTTAAACCAGGTTAGCTCTGGCACTACTACTTAACAGCCCTCAAGCGGACCAAACCGAATCATGGCAACCCTGTGGATGAGACCAGTGCCATAATAATAATAATTAATAATAATAATAATAATAATTTATTTGCATCCCCCCTCTCCGTCAGGATCGAGGGAGCGTATAATAAGGGTAAAAATGCACCAATATAACAATATAAAATGAAGCCATTATCCCTCCCACCAGTACAACAATTAAAATTCCCTTATAACAATAAAATGACATTCAGATTATTCAAACAATCAAGCAACAAGAAAGAGATGGGTACATAGGGTTGGTGTCACCTGGCGCAGTAACTCACGGTGGCACACTCACCTCTTCCATTGACCCCCCTCCCATTTCACACCATTTCCTTAGTAATGCTTTTTTGTACTCAAGTTACTTGTAAATCATAATTCCTCACATACCTGCTGAATGCCATGCTAATAGTTCTGACTTTAACAACTAGCAAAACAGAAATTATACCTGCAAACTACTATATCATGTTCACAAGCTAAATGTATTTACACATGCACAGTGAAGATTTGATCAAAATGTGATGTCGTTAAAGTTTTAAAAGAATTAAAATTTCAAAAGTTTCAAAAAAATTAAATTAAAATTTTGAAATCTGAAATAATAATTTAAAAAAATTCTGGGACCCCTGCTTTCCTTTCCCAGCGAGATCCCCCCCCCCAATTCCCACCAGCTCTTAAAGCATTTTAAAGGGAGGCAGATGAATGCCACAGCCTGTTTCTACCAAAATGTAGGTCTTTGAGGAGCAATGGTGTCCCCCTCCCTTCATGGTGTCACCTGGTGCAGTCCGAACTCCCCCCCCCCATGACACCACTGATATTGGGACTGATTGGCATGCTTTACCTCCACACCACCTAAAGTTTTCCTGATGCAAAACATGAAGACTTCTTGAGAAATCCCGTGTCCTCTGCCTACATAGGAGCCTGTGGTTTCACCAAGGAAGGAGACATGCAGGATTCCAAGGAAACGTCTTCTTTGGACTGCAAATGGACATTAAATTTCCTTGGCTTTGAAAATCTACCAGTGACTGACCGCATGGCCAAAGGGGGAGGTGCCAGCCTGCCAGTACCCCTCCCTATTCTCTGAACTAAGCAGTTTACCACACAGGGGAAACCTGTGTGATAAACAAACAGAACAAAACAGCAAAAGCAGGTTGATTTTTCACACCGCGTCACTGTTAAAGCGGTATTAACCCAAACGGAAATTAGACAAAAGCCACTCCTTTTTACTTTCGGAAAATCCCGAAAGTAAAAAGGAGTTGCTTTTGTCTACTTTTTGTTTGGGTTTACACCAGTTTAACAACGTCGTGTGTAAAAATCAACCTGCTTTTGTGGGTTTTTTTCAGCTTTTAAATCCCATTTTTGCATGGGATTTTCCCCATGTGATAAACTTGTAAGACCAGAAACAGAAAATGCTGGTCTAAGACTAACATCTTCAATTTTTTTTCTCCTGTTTGCTTGTGCAGAAGCCAGTGCGACTTCATAAGCTTGCAACATGTAATTGTGGATTTTGGTTGGCCCAATAAAGATACCATTGTTTGGATGTTATTGGATTTGCTATATGGCCAACACGGCTACTCCTAGATGTTTTTTACATAAACATAACATTATACATAGACATACAATTGCATTCTACACCTTAGAAAGAAAAGAGTCGAGTAGAATCAAGAAGGAAACTAGGCGAGATCTAAAGGCTAGCTTGCCCTAAGGGGTTTTAGATATAAATTAGATACCTGTATATCTAATATATAGATATATAATAGATTATATAGAGATAGATAGATAGATAGATAGATAATAGATATATTATTTAGATATACAATGCTTCCACATCATACGTGGACGCAATATACGCTGCTTTCAGCCCTAGCATGCAGTCAGGCCAGCACAAAGTGCCACTCTGTACTGTCCCTCTGTTCGCAACTTGTGGCGATAATTACAATGACAATAATTACATCCAGTATAAATGGATACTTCCAGCAAGTTACAGTCAAGACTGCAGAGCTCTGGTGCCACAACAAACTACCATTCCCAGAATTTCCTAGCATGCGGGCAGGGTAGTTAAAGTGGAGTCAAACTGGAGTATTCTGCAGTGTGGATGCAGCACATTTGTTTTAATTGGACTCCTTCCCATCCACCCACCCCTAAAAGCACAAATATACTAAATTTATCTCTGGATGTATTTCAGGCTAAATTTCTTTGCTTTTTTGGAACAGCCTGGATGAAAGCGTGTAAAGCTCATCTACATCAATAAGTCAGTTTGTGATCATATTTTTAAGAAAACCACACTTCACCTCCATTGAGGCACATGTAAGATTGTGTGATTGATTGCCAGGCACCTGAAGAGAGATGCTTAAATTTGACCTTTCTTCTATCACAAATGTGGCACCTGTTTAGACCTAAATGGGGGTGTATTTGCTTATTTCCCATGACACTAGAAGACACACACCTACAGCCACCTTCCATACAGTATTTAGATTTTCCTTGCTAGGTGAGAGCGAGCATGCACTGGATAAATATCTGCAGTCTTAACTGGAGAGAAAAACAGGACAGAAAGAATGGTTCAATACAATATGATTATTGAGTTCAAATTTTTATTTTATTTTATTGGTGGATGCCATCCCTAGTTCAGGGCCAACAGCATTGTTATAATCTATGTAAATCCTTTCAAACAGTAAATAAGTTCACAACTTATTACAATAATTACATCCAATGTAACTGGACACTTCCAGCAAGATATGGTCAAGACTACAACCTAAGGCTACACTGGGGGGGGGGGTTGACATCGAACTTTGTTGCTGCTGTGTGCTTTCAAGTCATTTCAGACCTGTGTGGTTTTCCTTGCAAGATTTGTTCAGAGGAGGTTTATCATTGCCATCCTCTGAGGCTGAGAGAGTGGGGCTTGCCCATGATCAGCCAGTGGGTTCCATGGCCGAGTTGGGAACTGAACCCTGGAATCCAGAGTCATAGTCCAACACTCAGACTGCTACTCCACTCAGGCTCTGTATATTGAACTTAATTAGCATGACTTAGTTCTGGATAAGTTATATGTCAGATTGCCCTGAAAGGCTGCAATTACATAAGAATACATGAAGATGCCTTGTACTAAGTCAGACTATTGGCCCATGTAACCCAATATAGTCAACGCTGACTGGCAGCAACTCTCTACATTTTTTTCTGATCTCTGCCTAGAAATGTCACAGATTGAACTTTGGACCTTGTGTACACAAGCCATGTGCACTGCCACTAATCTTAGTAGTTCTATTAAAATCATTGAATGAGCCCTAAAATGCTTATCTGACCAATTTCAGACTGTTGTGTCAAATTGCTGTTTTATCTAGTAAGAGCTACTATGCTTTAACCAAACAAATGGAATTTGCCGAGCACCAGAGACTGGTGAAATGCACCGTTTGGTAAAACAAAATTACCCACACCATCAAATACTGTACTGTATCAAATACTGTTGATTTACTTAAAGGGTGATTTAATCCATTAATTAACTGATACAACTATTGAAAAGCAAGACAAGTAGCTGTTTGTCTAAAAAAAAAAAAAAGCCCTGGTTGACTGGCATATTTTGAAAATAATGTTCATCTGGATCTTTAACCTTTCAGCAATACTAGAGTTAATTTAGCATGATTATTTCAAAATATATGTGAGAATATATTTCAGTAACTGCAAAGTTATTATATAAGAAATATTTCTCACATGCATATATTTTAATATAAATGGTGTATGTGATTGTAAAGAGGGAGGTTGAGAATAATCTGTTAAATAACCACAACACACACATTTATAATACATTTTAAGCATGTGTTGGGCGGAGACAATTTTTAAATTTTAAATAATGCCTTTTTCCAAGTTCAGCTCTTTCTGACCTATCGATAGCATACACTTGCCAAATAATAATAAATTGTATTCCTTTTTGCTTCCTATATAATTTTCAGGGGTGTGATTTGTTAAATTTGCAGCCTGTAGCCTGTTGCAGCAATATTTTTGCTTTTTCCTACAGTGTCCAGCTGTCTCAAAGTCCTAATAATCATTTGCATTAATGATGCTCTAAATACAATTGTTACATATGGGTCTGTATTCAACTTGTTTGACTAATTTGTATGCAAAGCAAGGATTTCCTAAAGAGAATAAAACATTTTCACCACTATCGTCATGTCCCTAAACAATGAAATTACATCTGGTGTATGTAAAGCATAGCTGATGATCCAAAGAATGATTACTTCCAATTCTGACAAATTATTAGTCATAGAAATGACTTGCATTTATATAATAGCAGGCTGCCACTATTGGCATTAAGAAATTAAGATCTATTTAAATGCAATTAATACACACTGTAGAGAGTTATCCCTAAAATGCCGTATCCTAATCCACCAACTAAGCCAATGAGAGTGATGCCATTAACTGAAAAGCAAGCAACAGATCACACACTCTCTTCAAATGAAAATGTCTATTGACTTATGATATGTTGCCACGACCATAAAAACATTTTATTATGATCAAAGTAACAATTTTTTTGATACATTGATCATGCACCATATCCATATCCACTGGAAAAAATATATCCCAACAGGGAAATCCAGACTGATTTAAAAGACCAGAACGTCCCTGACTTTCTTCCCATTCTCTTTGATGTTATTTTAGAGATCCATACACATTTTATCCCAGAATATTTTCTGCCAGCTCCCAGTAGGCTCACAGACTTTTAAATTAAATCCAAAGCCCAAACTATATATTGGGGATACAGTATTTATTAACTATTAATACAATATCTACTGCAATTAACTATTGTGGCTGTAATCCTATATGCCCTTGGAAATCTCTTCTGTTTGTTTGAACAGGACTTACTTCTGAGTAGGATTGCACTATAAGATTAATTGAAATAAATTGTATTTACAGTTCTTAAATCTATTCCATTGCTTTCAGTGGGTTTTTACTGACGATTCGGGGGCTGTACAGACCATCCCTAAGAGGCGGCCTGCAGCTGCCTCTTTCTTCGCCAGATTGGAGCCATGGCACCACATGCTGCGGGCCCGATTTGGCCTTTAAGCACCGTGGAAAGGGTGCAAATAGCTGCCGGTGTTGCAGCTTTTCTGCACTCCTTTGGCATTGCATCGTCTGGACGCAGCACCAGAGGAGCAGAGTCAAGGTGTGTATCGTGCAGACACCATGCCCCCCACTCTGCCCCCAGATATCTCTGAATGGATTATGCCCTTTCAGATATCTCTGAATGCTTTACACGTTAACAATTATTATATTTTGGTAACATTTTATATTTTGCAAGAGCCAAAACTGTTGTATTAATATAAACTGATTGAGGGGAGAGATTGATAAGTATTTCTAGTAGGAAAATCAGGTGCGCACCCAAGGGTTGTTATAGCCTGTAACAACAACAAAGTGCAATTCCATACAAACTCTTAACAAGAGTGTATATATCATCTTTGTAGAAGAAAGAATAACAGAACTGTAAGATGAATTCATGCCAAGCCATCAATCAGCTTTTGCCAAGAGAATACTACATCTTTGTTATTGAGCCTTTTTGACATTTTCTCCTCGATTTTCTTCTTTGCTATATTCAAACAGTCACTAATTATACACATTAAACCTCGTAAGTTGATTTTTGAACTCTTTCATATGCAAATACAGGGAAAGATGTCTACTTGTATATATTTATGTACATATATGTTCTAAAATAAAGCCTAAACTCAATTACACATTTATTCTCTCAGATATTTACACTTAAGCTGAAATGTGTAATTAAAAAAATTCTGATAAGACACATTGACCATAACTCACGGCAATATTACAGTATTGCCTCACTTGTTTTGCAGCTAGTTCTGTGTAGGATTATAAAATCCAGGTACTAACACAATTTTTGTACGCATGATTTAAAAGGTCATGGTGGGAGACATTTGGAATGGAAAGGTATTTGTTGATTTTGTTCCAGTTAACTCAAGATCCAAAATAAATATGGAGAAGTGCTTAACATGGATCCCCAGAACAAACAAATCAGATTAATATAAAAGACAACATATAATTCCCCAGCACTCATAGCAGACGCTACAACCTAAAACAGAAGGCATTACAGTTTGTAAAAGTTACACATCATACAAAGCCATTATAAATTAGTGTTGTTTCAGACTGCAGTTTATGCTGAATTGTCTTCCATGGTATTAGCTCAAGACTAGGAGGCAAAACCTATGTTGGAAGATTTTTTTTCTTTTCATACCAAAGAATAAGATATCACAACTGCAATTTTGCCATGCAGCGTCCATAGCAGTGTGTCGATTATTCCATCAACACATTATCAATTCAAGATTTGTGCTGATATTTGTTGTTTTCTTTTCCTGTTTTAAAAATCTTCTAGTTATCTGGCATATACTTGAACATACATACACTTTCTTCTCACCATTATATTCCTTGGCCATTTTTCAGATGTTTTCAACAGAGTAAGCTTATATCAGTTATCAGTTAATGTAACTGATAAGTTCTTAATTACAGATTTTAAAATATATAACCAATATGCAAGTTGTTTGCCTGCTTTGTAGAACCTAATATTGAGGTTGGGGGGGGTGTGCTTTGTGTGTGAAAAAGAATATGGAAAATTAATTACTTCTTGAGTGAATATTAATATTGTGTATAAGTCTAGAAATTTTTGTTTAAAAATTCACCCCAAAATCTAGGCCAATTTGTCCACAAGTCCCTACCTGTGCTCTGTCACCTCCACACAAATTGCACAACCACCATTTACTATAGTTCCCACCTCATGTCTTTAGGATAAGCACTAACAGTTATGCCTGCTGGAATTCTGTAAATTCTTTGGCATCACTTTCCTTTGCTTTGCCCTTTACATCCTTTGTTACATGCCCCTGTGTTTTACCCTCTGCTTATCCATGGGTCATATCAAAACCCATAATTTTGGCCCCAAAACCTGCCCTTGACTTATACATGAAGTTGACATATACACAAATATATACAGTTATCTCCATGGAAAATAAAGGAGTATTTTGTAATGTCTGACTGCTTCCTCATTCATGTAAATACAGCAAAAATATGCCCAGTCTTCCATTCACATGGCAGAAAAAGTATACTGTACCATCTTTTTTCTTCAATAAGGTTGCTAATTGTTCCTTGTTAGAAGGGATGCCCCCTATTTGAGAGTCAGAGAACATGGCCCTTGTAAGATTATGAAAAGAGATGTCACCTATTTGAAAGTTAGAAAACTTTCCCTTTTATAAAGCTTAAATAAATGCCACAAATCCCATATTTTGGCCGTGGGTCCTCCGTAAAGACATAAATTCCATCAAGCAATTTACAAATGTAAACAATACGTTACTTTTACAGAGAAACACATGTCTAATGCCGCATCTACACTGCAGAATTAGTGTAGTTTGACACTGCTTTAACTATCATGTGATTCTGGGATTTGTAGTTTTGTGAGCTATTTAGCCTTCTCCGTCAGAAAGCTCTGGTGCCAGAAGAAATCTACAAATCACAGAATTCCATAGGATGGAGCCATAGCAGTTAAAGTTGTGTCAATCTGCATTAATTCTGCAGTGTGGCAACAGCCTTGGAATCTCTGGTTCCAAAGCCCAGTGGTGAAAAACCAGCCTTTTGGAGTTTTCTAAGGCTACTGCCTTAGAAACAAACTCATGTTTATTTCAGTAGTTACATTATTAAGAAATGGTGAAAAGGCAGATAACTCCTCAATTGATTCTAAAGAAATGGCAAGCATTGCTTCGTTGACTGATTTGCTTTTAAAAATCTACATACCTCATGTTTTATCATTCTCTTTCATGCTTTAAATGTGCTTTAGGAGACATTTCAATAAAATGCAAACTCATGTGTTCTGCTGAAGCAAAACCGTCACATGGTGGGCACAGCATGAACACAATTTTGAGCCCTGATTGGCAACAAATGGGGTCATCAGACATACAGGATTGGTATGTTTTGATCATAGTTTTCTTGTTAAATTTAATTGGAATATATTTTCAAGATCATGGGATGAACGCAGGAATAGTTGAAGTACTGCATTTTGAGTGTGTGTAAAGTACTGTTACACCCAAAGGTGCAATAAAGAGGAATAAAGAGGTAAGAGGCAACGTCCAGATTTCAAACAACATTTTTAATTCTACAAAGCAGGAATCAGCCTATTCAATTATTCTGCTGGCTAGAACTCTCCCTGCAACATGGCCCCCTGACAGGATGAAGGAAACAAAACCTCTTCAAGGTGTGCTTACCTGGCTCAAGGTCAGTTTGTCTGGTTCAAACATGGGAAATATGTAGCCCTCCAGATGTTGCTCTAGTGCTTTACCAAACAACAAGCCCCAGGACTTTGTATGATGCAGCCATGGTAGTTAAAATGGAATCATAGTGCTTTAACTGTAGTGTGAAAGGGTCCTTATGCTCAACGTCAGCTATTTTCTCTGCCCCCACTTCTTCCTTTGTCCATGGTAGAGAAAGTGTAGGCAGAGGTAGGCGTGTGTGTACATGTATGTGTATGCATTTGCAGGGTCCTGGCACTGACAAACAGTCATGACAGCTACTCTTTAAAAATGAATAGGAGTTCATATTTCCTCCAGGAGCAGGAGCAGCAGGAGACTGATGGGGAGGACCAATTCTGGTTCTTGCTCCTGGGCTGGTAGCCCATAAACTCTGCCACTGATGGACTCCTAAACTCCCATACCATCAGCCATGGCTACTATGGCTAGTGGTCAGTGATGGGGGGAGTTGAAGCGTAATCAGTTGTAGCCCTGCCTACAGAGCTGGGATTAATATGAGAGAACCTGTGGATCCCAAGATGTATAAGCCCAACTGCTATTAGGGATAGCACATAGTTGAGCATGTCTGCAAGAAGAGCCAAATCTAGTAGTTCTGCCCCATGACATGCACCATTTAGCTCTGCTCCTATTATACTGTGCCCAACTAGCTGCACCTACACTATGAATGTTTAAAGGAGGAAGCTTTTTGCATGCTGTCCAATTATTCTGATTTGGCAGGACTGTGACTGTTAATTCACTGTTGTCTCACTTTGTCAGCTGCTTTCAAAATGTTCCAATTTTTCTCTTCCACCCACTTCCACCTTTGTTGTCAGTTCACCTCAATTGTTGCAAACTCAAATCAAGGTTATGCTCAGTTCAATAGTTAGCCCTCAGTTAACTCAAGGAGGAGAGGAGGGGAGCAAATGTTGCCGTTCCCAGTAGGTTTAGGCAAAAGCAAATTGCTATAGCCTCTCCTAGTCTGTCTGTTCTTCTTCAGTAAACCATTTGCCATTGTGACCACACCCCAATGGTTCTAGGCCGCACTTGTCCCAGTTTTCACCTGTGAAATGTTGACAGTGATGTTTCTGCATACAGCTATTCGTACAGAATCTTCCATGTGAGTTGGAACCCTGTGCTACTGGAGTTCTGTGGTGTATCCACACTGCACAGTCTTAGCAGTTTAATACTGTAGCACAGTTCCCTGAACTACCTCCTTTATTCCCCTCTAGCAAGAGAAGTCAAAGTCCCTCATGACAATATGAATCACAGTATTTCATAGGAGGGGGCTATAAAATGGTATCAAAGTGCTAGACAGATGTGTAGCGGGGATATATCCCTGGCTTACATGGAAGGAAGCCTCTGTGCATATGGTTGCATACATGAACATTTCCCAGTTATAGATACAGATGCCTGGGTGCAGACCTAAATAGTAAGTGTGATTGAGGAGTGGGGGGTTAAATGGCATAGCTTCATCATCTCTACATCTTCAAGTAAGTGTTTTTTTTAAAAAAGGTCCTATATTAGAAAACTACATCCTGTATTAGAAAACTAATCTTGCCCCTTTTGTTAGGTACAACAGTTTCTCTTCAAGTTAGTCTGGAGTATGTTCTTGAACTTACATGATGGTGCAACTGCTTGATGACGCGGGGTCAATTTGTGTGTTCATGTTCATCAGTTGACAGTAACAGTGCTTGCACATGTGAATTATCCTGAGATCTAGTTTTCACTGATTTATAAAAAGTGTGTGCACTTTGGATTGCCATTGTAGGCTCATATGACAGAATCATTGCTGGGGATAACACTACCATTCCATATAAGACTGGATGTCATCCTCTTCTCTGACATAACTTATTTTTTAGAAGAAATATTCAGGTATGGCTCTCTTCCCTATTCATGCACACTTAACATCTCAAGAAGCCCAGAACACAGGTATATCAACTCGGAGAGAACTAGACCAAAGATTTTCCTGGTTCTAGCTGTTTACAACAACATTTACTTCTCTTAAATGAAACATGGTAACGTTTCTTGTTATATTTTCTTACAGTTCAGGACAGTTCTCACTAAATCTGATATTGAGCCTACTTGTATTAGATGACCTTTTTTTATCTGGGAAAATCTTATTTCTTAATGAATCTGAGAGCATTGCAGGGATGACTGTACAAAGCCATTGCTTTTTCTTTATTGCCCACTAAAGAAACATTTATGATTAACCAGAAAATAGAACTAGACCATTCTCTTCAGCTGGAGGCACTGGCCTCAGTAATGTCTTCCCTTCATGTATGGCCTGTTTCAACTAAACTGTTAGAATTGCAATATAAAAATTCTATATCAGTGGCACTAACCACTTATGAAAATGAGCAAGATTGCAAGTCATTGCTCAGGTGGGTTTTAGAGAAACCCATATCAGCAAATGTGTTTTTCACATGTACTGCAGGGCATGGTGTAAAATTATCGCTTCAAAAGGTCACTTATGTAACAGACTGAGAAAATTATGAATTTCCTAGGATCAAATGCTGGAATATTGTTCCTAGAAGGGGAACCTGGATTTTCAGGCATACCTAGGAAATAGAAATAAATTACCCCTATTAACCAATAAAAACATAGCAAATAGATGTTGAAGACTGTGAGAAAGAGACAAAGAGAAGGTTGCCTAAGGATACTTACTAAGTTTGTAGTGAGTATTGAAAGTTGGAGATGTCCAGCTCTTCACTTATATTCTTGGTTAGGCTGCTACACCAAATTATTGCTGTGCAATATACAACCGATTGCTGAGTGTGTCTTTTAAATACATTCTACATCAATGTATGTATCTCTGGATTATGGCCAGGCATGAATCCTTTTTATAACAAGATAGATTATGTCTGATCTTAGAATCTAAGCAGGATCAGTTCTAGTTAGTACTTGAATGGGAGACCAACAACAAATACCAGGTGCTGTGTGTTGTATTTCAGAGGAAGGAGCGGTAAAACCACCTCTGAGTATTCCTTGCCTAAGAAAAAATTTATAGGGTTACCAAAGTCAACAGATGACTTGAAGGCACATACACACGCACAACAGATCTAATTTACAAGAATATATAGTAAAAGAGAACACAAACCAATATTAAATTACTTTATATTAAGCACTGTGCAAGGCACACACATGCATATGCTCTACAGCATCTTTTTAAAGCCTACAATTACTAAAACAGAATCAGTATCTTTATTATAAATTGTATAGCCATGAAGGATAGATAGTACCCTTCAGTTTGCAAAGCACCACCTAGTGGATATGTTGTTCAATTGTACATTATGTTTTGGTGAGGTAATAACTGAAGGGCATGTTGGGAATAGCAGCCATATCTTGAAGCAGGCAGGAATAAAAAGAAAGGAAAGAGAGACTGAGCACATTCTTCTAGGTTGTCCCCTCACACATTTCTACAAGCATCTCACTCTACAATTAACACTTAGCTCTAGTTTAAAGTAAGAATGTACTACAGGTCCTTTTGTTTCCTCTCTGCTATGGCCCACTCTTTTTTCTGTGTTCCATTGTTATTTCTCCGTGATTTCAATACCTTTTTATTTTTAAAGAGCAGAGCCAAGCAATCCATAAATATTTTTCTTCAGCCACAGAGAAATATGACAGTTTAGTTGCTTTTCCTGTAGAGAAAGATTCCTTTAGCTATGACTCATCACGTTCACACTGGTAGCTGCACCTAATATGCAGAAACCAATAAAGGGTATAAAGTGAAATATTTGTAAAGGCCTCACAGATGTATATAAAAATATGTGTAAGGTTAATTTAATAAGGCAAGTAAGAACACAAAGCAGTGATAGGGCTCATAATGCCTACATTACTAAAGCAGTATGGGAGCTATTACTTCGTGCTGCCGTTCTGCGCTGATCTTCTCACAAAGAATCTGGATGGGTGCCATGAGCTAAAGCAGCTTGATACTACTATAGTTTTCATGGCTCCATTCTAAGAAGTCTTGGAATTTGTAGTTTGGTGTGGTGCTTAAAAGGTGAAAAAGTGCCCTGAGAAGAGGGGGATTGAGTAGTGTGTTATGTGACTTCAATGTGGCTCCCAAGAGAGGGGGTCAGTTTTTCCCCTTAAAACTGTTTTTCTTCCAAAGTGACGTCTGGAGGGCATTTCCACCATATTTCGTGGCATCTTGGAGACCTCAGGGGTCAAACCACATTTTTCAATTTTTTTTTTCCAAAACCCTTTTTTGGCTTAGAATGCCTCCCAAATGCCCCCTGGAAGGCCCAGAAACATGTTCCCCAAAGGGCATTAGGGGACTTTTATTTAAAAGGAATCATTATTTTGAAGGTGCGGCCTCCAAGTTCTTTTGGGAGGCTAAAGTTTCTCTGCTAGCCTTCCACAGCTGCCAACACTTGCTCTAGTACCTTTCTCTGTCATAGAAAACTACTGGTTTGAGACCAAATTTCATCAGCAACTGCAGTATCTAATTCAGTGCAGCAAATCCTATGGTAGTGCAGTGCTGTATGGGTTCTGGGGGATCAAGCACAGACTCTGGAGAGTTGTGTGTCTCTGTTCTGAGATAACAGTAAGTGGACAATAAGGACATCCATACCAAATCACCTCCCCCAGTTAATTGTATTATGCAGATGTGGTCCATTCTGCAGAGGCTGAAGCATCATCAACATTACACTGACAGAAAACACTGTCAGTGGACAAACAGTCTAAACCACAGGGAAACAGTCATTCATTATGTAACAATGGCAACAGATTGTAGACCTTGTTTGCTAACACATTACTGATTCTTTGCACTACCTGTCTGTGAACAGGTATAATATGTAAAACTGTAAAGCACTGCTATTCAAAGGTGGTGCTCTATGGACTAGTGCTGGTCCATGAGATGTTGGTCTGCAGCTAATTTCTGGGTAAGAAAGAAATACCTGTATCCAATGGACACAAATATGATGCCTGTTCCTGGCACATTCGGGAGGGGCTTCCTTGTCAGTCCCACACATCAAACAGCATAAGAAGCACTATGGAAAAGTGTCATGTCTAGCTGATAGCTAATTTTACATGCCACAATTTACGGCTGCATTGCAAACAGAAATATACTATTAGATTAAGATTTGAGTGGTATGTATGTGTGTGTATACTGAAGAAAATGCAAAATTAGACAAACTCACGGAGGATAAGCCTATGACTAAATCATGACAGTTAAATGGAGCGTCCATGTTCAAATGCAATATACCACATTATAGAGGCCAAAACCAGCAGACAGTCATTACCTTCAGTACTGACACCTATGTATTATTTATTAAAAACATTTTTTAAATCTCACTTTTCAGCAGCATTCAAGTTATTCTTTGTACTGCAACCTCCAGAATCCCCTACACAGCATGATCATTCTTATAGGGATTCTGGGAAATGCAGTCCAACAAGTAACTTCCCCAAGCCCTATTCTTCAGATATTGATCACATCTTATAATTCCATAATTACACCTCATAGCAAAAGCAAGTTCATTTCTATACCGCTTGTCAGTTAACTAGCACTCCCTAAGTGGTTTACAGTGTGTATGTCAACAATCTGGGTACTCATTTTACTGACCTGTGAAAAGACAGAAGGCTGAGTCGACCTTGGAACTCTGCCTGGGATCGAACTCACAACCTTGTGGCTGTAGTGCTGGCATTTAACCACTGCAGCACCAGGGCTCTGATTAAAATATTAGTCCAGTCAGCCCTCCTTATCTTTCATATCCACAGATTCAAGCATCCATGGATTGAAAATATTTTCTAAAAAATATGAATTCTAAGAAGCAAATCTTGATTTTGCTATTTTATATAAGGGACACCATTTTGCTACAGCACTGTATTTAATGCGATTTGAGTATCCACAGATTTTGGTATCCACTGAGGGTCCTGGAACCAAACCCCAGCGGATACCAAGGGTCCACTGTACAGATATCCTCCTATCCTTCAGATATTAAAGGTTCCCAAAGAGCTCACAACACAAACAATTAGACAATATTTGTCAGCAGGCCCTCAGTCTTAAACACAAGAGACACAAGGAAAGCCACTGTGGTGTAGTGGTTAGGATTTGGGAGACCCAAGTGCAAGTCTCCAACTCATCCAGGCACCTCGCTAGCCTGGCCTTTTCTGCCAAATTTGCTTCATAGGGTTATTCTAAGGCTAAAGTGAGTAGCAAAACAGCCACATAATAGCCACATTTATACCTTGACTTGTTTAGAGAAATAAATAAATAAATATCTAAAGGGATTGGAAGGGGGAAATGCGAGGGGGGAGGAGAGAAAGAATGGTGGTGGTGTTTGATTCATCTGTCTAAATAGGGAATATATGTATTCTGAGTCGGTTTTGCATTTATTTGCACTCATTATTTTACCATATTAATTATCCAGGTAGGCTGGCCTGTTTTTTGCTGGCTTATTTCCCATTTCTTTCTTATCTTGTGAGGTTTTCCTTATCCTTTCACTTCCTGTTTATGAGTTCAAGCTTAATCTATTTCTTCTCCCATCCAAATCCCCACTTTCCTCCAATTTTTATGTCCTAAAAGGTTAAGTTTTCCCATTTTGTGTCATGTATTGCATGTCATTTTTCCAAATGCCATTTTTCTTGACACATCAGTCTACCAATTTTGGGGACATGTTATTATGTTTTCCTAGCCAACCCCCATATTTGTAAATTTCAATACTCCATTTAAAATAACAAGGGAAAATAAAGCGCAGAGAATCATGTAGCTAGGTTCTCTCACTTATATACTTATATTGCTACATGCCACAGAACAAATCTCTTGAAACCCAGGGGAGTTTCAAAAGCATAAATATGGCACGATATAGCTCCTGATAAGTCCTTGTGGGCTTATAGAAGCCCTTGAGCATGCCTAAAGTAGATATCTTGATTGTGTCCAGAGTTTGCTGGGAAAAAAAATTAAGTGGCTACTCTATATTATAGTAGACAATATATTCCCTACTTTCTTTGCCTTTAATTTATGGATAGATTTTTCTGTTTATAGCAAAAGCAGTGATTATCTAGCCTCATTGTTTCAATGTGGAGTGCCAGCATTCCATTTTAAAAAATTTAAAAACAAAGAAGAAAAACTTCCTGCATTCCTGCCTTTTGGATGGGGAGAATAAAATGGTGGAAAGGATGCTGCCTTTCTTTCTTTATTCCTTTCCATTCTACTCTGCAGTTCACTTGTGCATGAGGAATGGAGGAAAAGGAGCCCTCATGCCCCTAGCCTCAAAGTGTGTCAAAGTCATCCCTTATGGCTCCCTCTGCCATGCTAAAGTTAGGGCTGCTTAGCCATGCTATAGCCATGTTGGGAGCTTGGCAGTAAGGAGAGGGAGGTAAGCTGTAGGGAATTGTTTGTGAATAAAGGCAGTAGTATCATTGACAGGGTGCAGGGTGTGTCGACCACACCAGGAGACACCCCAGAAGGGAGGATGACACCCAGTTGCCCACCCCCATCCCCACAGGTGCTCCTTGTGCCCGCATACTTTCTCCTCACAACCGTGCTGGTGCCCCTTGTGGGCTGTGTGGGTGTCCTTCAGGGCTGTGCGGGTGCTGCTCTGACCCATGTGGGTGCTGTTTTGGCCTGCATGGGGGCTCCTCCGGCCCACATGGGTGTTCTTCTGGCCCCCGCGGGCACCCCCGCATCCCCCATCCTGGAAGTTGGACATCCTGGCACTGAAAGTCCCACCTCCCAGAAGTCCCACACACACACACCAGGTGTCACCTGGTGTGGGAACGCCACTGAATCAAGGGCATATAGGCCTGTTTTTTTCATGAGAATGGGATGTGAAGGGAGGAAGGAGGTGAATCTGGAAAGGGTATAAAAGTGAAATTTGGAGCCTTATAGCATGAGAAAAGAAAGCCAAAACTCTTCATATGCCTCTCCATATGCTGTTATAGCATTTTCTTTCTCCTTCCCAGGGAGATGGTCATAAAAGTGTGCCTTTTGCCAAACTTATTTTTCCAGCATGACAAAAGTCATGCTTTTATGACCATCTTTCTTGGGAAGAGGACAGAAGTGCTACCTCATGCAGAGAGACAAGGAGAAAACCACTACTCTCCCACTCTGTTTCAGCTTTCTTTTCCCCTAGTTTGTTAATTCAGATTTGGCAAATGGTGCGCTACTGTGCTGATCTTTTCAATAAACTCTTTCTTTTTTTCACCATTAAATGTATTCTTGAGTAAGAGTCACGGCATTGCAAAGTGTCTTGGACAAATCTTGACCAAAGATGATGAAGGAAGACAGAACTGTTAGCTACTCTTTCTCCTGCCTCAGTTTAACTGACTGCCTCATATTTCCACAGTTAGCATGTAAGCTTTAGGGTGAGGCTTCACAGGAAAAATACATGTGTTCACTTTGGGCCATGCATAGCAAGATTATTACTCTGTGTGGCCCATTGTCCTCTTTATAATTTGTGAGTGACAAACCCTAAGGTCTCCATGATCAATAGCTCAATTGTATGGAATACCCTTCCTAGAAAAGCTTGCTAATACATCCTTTGCTGTTTATGTGTGGCTCTGCAGGACTCAAGAGTAAACACATATTAAATTGCTAGGTTTTCTGCTTTCACTTCCTATGAATTTGTGAGTTTACAACATTTGTTAACTTTTTGTATTTTTTTTCAAATTGTAATAATTTTTTTCATTTTGTTGGGAAAGAAAATTTTCATCATAAAGAAAGTTAGGATGGGATATTTTAAAACAAAAAAAAAGAAGAAGACAAAATGAAGTGAGGCCACAAAGTGTACACAGAGCTCCTAGGGAGTTTATCACACGTGAGGAATTTCTCTTAATTTCAAATGAAAAGAAAGTGGGGCCAGAAGGCATTCACTTGAATTCGCTAGGTCAGCGAATTTACATGAATTCGAATTGCATTCCAACTGACTTCCCATTGCCCAAAAATAGCTTGCCATTGCCCGAAATTGCGTGTGATCACGCAATAATGTGAAACCCCAAGATTGCGTTTGAATTGCCATTGGATTATACTTCCAATTTCCCTTGTCTGATAAACTCCTAAGACAAGCAAGACATTCCTGTTCACTCCAATGATAAGGAAGATTTTGTGAATTTTCCCATGTGCAAAGTGAATAGGGAATGCTCATTTAGGAGTTTCATGTAAGCATTGGAATATATTGTGAAACTCTGGAACTCACTGTCAAGATTGAATACTGGTTTGGCTTCTGGACAGTTGTCATGTAATTTAACTCTTTCAAGGATAAATCCCTAAGTCTGTATGGTAGTTTCTCTCTCTCTCCTCTCTCTCTCTCTCTCTTAAGTACAACAGCCTCCCAACAATGAATACTATAGTTATTTGACCATTCATTTACATTCATACTGTCCATAAAAGTTACTTCCTTCCTACAGGAATGTAAACTACAGCCATAAAAAGACCAAGGAATTGCTGTCTTTACTCTTGAGTCTTGCAGAGCCACTGATTAGTTGCAGATATGCATATGTAAGGTGTTACTCATTTTTGCAAGATTCATTCCACCTGCACATGTGGACAATGAAATAGCATGGAGTATTTATTATTCCATGTCTGTAAAACATTCCACGAGGAGTGTCTCTGGAATACAATAGCTTCTAAATGACAAAGTAATACTGCAAAGTTGTACATCTCATCAGGCATCAAAACAAGATTTGTTACTCACAATATACTTGTCGGTACGGTATAGTCAATCTTGGCTCCCTGGCAAATGTTATCTTTATGATATACGGTACTGCTTTATGATATACACTACATCTTTCTTGGATTCAAACATTTTCATGTTTAGGCATACATTTCAAAACATCATGGCTGTACACCTACAAAACGTAATGTGTGAAATGCCCTATTCTTCCCCTTTCTTGAAGCAACTCTCCACCTCAACTTCTGTTTCAAAATGGCAGCAGTAATGTGCAAACCAAATGCCCTGGGTTTGCCTTGTCATTGCACCTTTAAGACTAACAGATTTATTTCAGCAGGCACTTTAGTAGATTATTATCTTTCCTCTTGCCTGTCCAAGTAACCCTTCTCCAGCCTGGTGATTTTCTTCTAATGTTTTCTCCTTTCCTTTAGAACATGCTGTATTGCAGGTTTCCAGTTTAAGCACAGTACTTCAATGGAGTGTTAAACCACTTCAAGAAAGCAGCCCTAATATAAATGGTTAATTATGTATAGAAAGCTTGACCACCTTTGACCTTTCTTTTCTTTGTGCTTCCTTTTTGGAGGGCATGTTCGGAGCAGCTGTGTAAACAAAGTAGATGCACAATATATCTTTGACACTGATGTGTCAGTGCCAGCCATCAGAGTATTTCAATGCTGTAGAACCTCAGGGATATATTCTATAGAAACTGGGCTTTTTTTAAAAAATAGTTCTGAAATTTCCCAATCTCTTAGTAGCTAACAGCTTTTCCTTTCTTCATCCTCTTCCATACACAAGAGTAATTTTTCAGAAACATGTCTTTAGCACACATTCTTTCTACTGTACACAAGAAGATATTTGAAATTGTTTCCAAATGTACAGTAATTGTAGTTTAGTTGAATAGAATTTCCAAGATGTTTTAGAAGCTTACTAGATGCTCACTTCTCTCAATCCACTGTATGACTGCAATGAATTCTACACTCCTTGTCTGAATATCAAATATAATGACCCTGCCCTTGTTCAATAGATCTACTGTTCTGTCAATCTGTCTGTTGCTAAACTGAGGAGCCAGCAGAGGGAGGGAGGGAAACCATTCAGGACAGGAAAGGCCCTAAGGTTTCAAGATAGTATTGAGGCAGTGAAAACAGTGCGGGTGGACCCAAAACTCTGCAGGGACAGGCCAATAATGTAGACAATCTACTCAATGTCGCAGTGGAGAAAAATTATGTGGGGTGGCTCCAGATCAGATGCAGGGGCAGGAGTCCATTCAGATATTTGCTCCTATAGCATTCCTAATATTCTAAAATGATACATGTATGCCCAGCACCCTCCATAATTTAATGGCTCCAGTGTTCACCTTAGCTCTTGATTGACCACTTGAGAATGTAATAAACACAAAACTGAAAGAAGATAAAGGTTGAGTCCCCTTTATCATAGGATCATAGAATCATAGAGTTGGAAGAGACCGCAAGGGCCATCCAGTCCAACCCCTTTTTGCCATGCAGGAAATCCAAATCAAAGCATCCCCGATAGATGGCCATCCAGCCTCTGTTTAAAAACCTCTAAGGAAGGAGACTCCACTACACTCCGAGGGAGTTTGTTCCACTGTCGAACAGCCCTTACTGTCAGGAAGTTCCTAGAATTCCAAAAACTAAAACTTTTTTCATAGGTGGCTGAGATAGTGACACTTTTGCTTTCTGATAGTTCAGCGCACACAAACTTTGTTTCATGCACAAAATTATTGAAAATATTGTATAAAAGTATCTTCATGCTGTCTGTATAAGATATGTATGAAACATAATAAAATTTGTGTTTAGACTTGGGTCCCAATTCCAAGATATCTCATTGTGTACATAAATACAGATATTCCAAAAGCTGCCCCCAAACAAAAATAAATTAAAAAAAAAATCCAAAACACTTCAGGTGCCAAGCATTTCTGATAAGGGAGATTCAGCCTGTAGGCTTTTGAGTTGACTATTTATATTTGCATGCTATTCGAATGACTGTTCAGGAAAAAAAAGAAAAAGAAAGAAATGCATGTACAAAAGTAGGTCCTAATCACTGCTAATCAATTTTCCTTAATGTTAATAAATATTGCTTGGGATGAGCAATCTTGCCTCTAACACTAATTTCATTGTTTGCTAATAAATCCCTTTGGGTGCCAATAAGTTCATCTCAGTAATACTAAGCTAAGCCACAGTAGGAATAAAATGTCCTTAGCAGAACAGTTTCAATGCAAACCACCCAGCAATTAGGAACAAATCCCTCTCTGATAATATAGCAAACACTGAAAAGGCAATAATCAAGTGGCTGGATGGGAGGGAGCATGTTTTACATTGTCTTCTTGTTTCTGAGACATGTGTTATGATTGAATTTTTCTTTCCCGAGGTATGAACCATTTTACACTCTTTGTTTTGTTCTAAAATTGTAAGAAGAAACAAAATCTATGGTATCAACTTAGGCTGAATATATTGTACTCATTACCACGGTACCTGAATGCCTTATATATTTTTAAAATTGTATGTGGTGGATATTTGTTTCACACTCCCTTGCCATAGTCAGCAGTGATTATTTCACACCTATTATAGAAAGGCCAGTTTGAAAAATAGCGAGGTTGTAATATTTAAAAGGCCAGGTTTGAGTGTTGGACTTGGAAGACTAGGTTCAAATACCATCTTGGCCATGGAAACCTCCTGGGTAACCTTGGGCAAGACACACTCTCCCAGCCTCAATGGCAATGGCAAACTCCCTGTGAAGAAACTTGTCAAGAAAACAAGGGTCATCTCAGGGTCACCATAAGTCAGAAACAACTTGAAGGCACACAACAACAGCAGCAATATATAAAAATGGAGCAAAAGAAATGCATGTGATCTCTTGAAGCTCTCTTAAACACTTTGAGAGAGCTTTAAATAGGCTTCGATTCTTCTTGTTGTCCCAGGCCAAACCCCTAACTACACTCCAGTATCACCATCACCACCATGCTCATGAGTGTGACCTCCCCTCTCTATCCAAAGGTAGGAGCAGAGCCACATACATATGTCCATGCAAATCTGATCTGCCAGTTGCATGTAAGAAAGTTGTTCAGGGCATTGGATCTCCATGTACAGAACATGTCTCCTGAGTAATTGCCACTTTTTGTTATTTTTATTATTTTCTACGTATATACCACAGACAGTTACTGTATATGTGTTGTGATACAGCAAGGGTATGAAAGAACAAGATTTTTTAAAATATTAATTTTTTTTAAAAAAATATCATGCTTGCTACACATTCCACAATAAAGCATACTTAGCATCATTTTTAAATGCTTTATTGTGGAATGTGTAGTCTGCATAATATTTTAAAAATTTTGGACCACTGGCATTCAAATATGCACATAAATCCATTCACAGTAAGTGAATTTAGAGCAGATGGTGGCCGTGGGGGACATTCATACGGTATAGACTTCATTGTGGATAGAATCAATTTTGTCCTGTGTCAATGGATCCAGTATTTTGGGCCTACAGCTTATTTTGACAGGAACCTGTTCTGCACTTAGGCTTTCAACCAGGGATGGTCTTACTCTTAGGCAGTGTGAGGCAACTGAGTCAGGTGAGGGACATGGGCTAGATGGGTAGTATAGCAGTTCCTTTGCTGTACCTCTTGACTCTTCCCTTCCCTTGGAGGATAAAGCAATAAGCACCCAATGATTTCACTTTTTCTTCCTCAATTGGCCTTGCACCCTCAGGCGTGATTTTAGGTAGCTATTCCATTGTTGAGACTCAACTGGCAGTTTAGTCATTTTCTGTGTGTAGAATAAAAAGGAGCACCATCCTATCTTTTCCATCAGGTAGCAAAATGCTTTGGGCCAGCCCTGCATCCAGTTCATGCTGTAATGCACAAGTGCTCATAAAACAAGGGTAGGAATCGTGCAGTCCTCCAAGTGTGGATGGGCTGCAAATCCCACCAGCCACTGCCAGCAAAGTCAACAATGGGAGTTGCGCTCCAACAACACAAGGAGAACTGCATGGTTCCTACCTCTAAGTTTTTTATTTTTAAAGACAATGTAAAATATTTTAAATAAAATAATTAATAATAAATAGCAGATAAGGTATATGGTGATTAAGACCAGAGTCCAATACAATGGGACTTCTTTTTCAATATGTAGAAATGTTTAAAATCGCATCATTTATTTCCTATACTAATTTTCATTCTAGAGAAATTTTATGAATTATTAGCTTCTGTTTGATCATTTCAGAAAGAGCCAAGAAGGGGGGGGGGGGAGGAAAACAATTTATTCAATAGATAAAGAGTGATTTAGTTGACTGCTTACACTTTTGTCAGTCCAAAAACCCAGACTTTTCCAAGCCTCAAAATTTGCATGGATTACTGACTTTGACATGTTTGAATAAATGCAATTTATTAATAACAATAAATACCAATAATACATATTTATTGCGGTCTTTTTATCTTCAAAGTGTTTTACAAATATTAACTTGTAAATTAATTCTCATGACACCCATGTGAGGTAAGCAATTATTATCAAAGAGTATAATGCATATATTCATGCACTACACTTCATTTCCTGATAACTGTGAAACCTCAGGAGTTTGGGGCATTCAAATTCCAAAATGTGTGATCACTCTAAACAGTGTTTTGTTACCTCATAGTCTCTTGCCCAACATTCACTTGCCCTGATCCACCACTTCCTACCTGTACATTATATCTCCTGACAAATACCTAGAATGAAATGGTAAACAACAATCTCTATGAATTGCAGGGTCTGTAAACTCCTTATGTCTGTGCAGCACATATTCTCTGCGATGCTGGGTTCACTTTGAAGTATCTATCCAGTTTATGCTAGAGGCATGCTTCATTTTCTCTTGATAAAATTCTCAGTTACGTCCAAGGCAATGTGGCTCTTTTCTGGGGGAAAAAAAAGAAAGAGAGAGAGAAGATAGTAATCATATTTTGCTCCAAGGAAAGCTGAATGAAGTAGGCACATGGAACCAATTTACATATATTTGCATACTATGTTAATAAATGGGCGGGCAGGGAACTATGCAAACACTGAAGCCCTGCCTCCTAATTGCTAGAAATCCTACTCACCCTTCCTTTGACTCCTGAAATTTAATCAGGCATTACCTGTACACCTTCAAGTGAATCTTGACAGCCATAAGGGCTAGAAACTTTTAAATACAAGCCAAGAAACAAAGGATGCTGAATTCCATGCTAAAAATCAACGCTACACACATACTTTTGCAGCATGATAGGAGAATTACACATAATGCTGCTGCTTATATCTAGAGAATAACCCTTATACACTGCTAAGAAGGGAAGCTTGCAGCTACCTAGATGTAAATGTAGCCATTATCTATTATTACAGCAACTATGGGGTATGGCATAACTTGTATACAAGTCCTCCCGCAGGGACTGAAGTCTTTACAGCAGCAATGAAGGGCATAAGGAAGCTATGAAGAGGGATTTGTAGAGCTTATTAATTTAGTTTTCTTTGTGTCTCTGAAATGCCAACCTTCCAGTTAAACAAAGCATCAAAACATGGTATATGACTTTATGTATCTTAAGCATAACTAGTTGAGAAAAATGCAGAGCTGGCTTATTTTCATGCAAAAGCACTAAGCAAGTTTTCTACTGGTCCTCTGTGTACATTTTGGGCAGTGAAAACCAGTTCTCAAAACCAGAACAAGTATACATTTTTATGATATATATATGCATTTGGTATTCAGGGCTCCCAAACTGAGGAACCTTTATTGTTTCAGGCATCATTGGCAGATAGCTAATAATACTATAGGTAGATGGCTAATAAATATTATTCCACTGTGAAAACTTCTGCCGATGTGAAAGATAGAACACAGACTACACAAACTGACAGGAAGCTAAATGCTCTTACAAGATATTATTAACAGCTAAGCACAGATCACTACAGAAAGCAGACAACATGGCAACTGCAACCCTTTAAAGCAGTGCTTCTCAAGGTGGGAGAGCCAACATGGTGTAATGGTTTGAGCATTGGACTATGATTGGGGATCAGGGTTCAAATCCCCACTCAGCTACGGAAACCAACCAGATATTGGACAAATGAATAAGAAGGCAATTGTAAACCTCCTCTGAATACATCTTGCCAAGAAAACCCTGTTACCATAAGTTGTAAATGACTTAAACACACATGACAACAACTCAAAGTAGGGGGTCCCTGGACCATTGCTAGTCCCTCAACCTTTGGCTACTGGTCCCTGGCAAATTTCTAGGAAATAAGGAAACAATTGTAGCCAATAGGCACAAATATGGTAGCAGACCCTGGTACATTGGAAAAGGAAAATTCCAGTCCCTGACTTAGGCCACTTGAGATGCACTGTTTTAAGGAACTACAATATGGGTACACTTTAAGAAAATCCCTGAAAGAAATGAATGAAGTGGTATGTAGCTGAGTGGCAAACATTTGACAGTGCTTTTTAGATTTTCTACATTCAGGGAACCTCATTACACTGACTGTCTTGCAAAAAACCAATACATATCCGCATGTTCTAGAAAATTTCAGGACATGTTTTATGAAACTGAGTGAATTCTCACAGATTGCTGTGAATAGTCACTTCATTATCACCTTGCTGTCATGTTTTGCACCTCACTGTTACACCATATAATGTAGGAAGCTCAGGGATACATCCCTCAGTTCCTATGTCATGATGGTCCTATTGTGGGTAGTGGCTATCCAGAACACTAAGGCTCACCTGGGCCCCAGAAACTGATAAATGTGATAGCTGGTCCCAGCCTTACAGCCAATGCCAGTATGAACAGGACCTATATATATCTATGTATACAAATGTGTGCATGTAGGAATCCATCCAAAAAGAGTTTTCCTTTTCTCATAGGGCTTCCACTTTGCAGGATATGATGGGGGGTACTGTTGAATAATTTCTGAAACATCTCAATAGAGATTCTTTTTCTTGGTGGTCTGGATGTTCCCCTTCTTGGATGCCCTTGGTAAGACATCCCTCTTTATATATTTTTAAAACTTTATTAATCTAACAAAACAAAACAAAAACAGCATACTGTTTTCGCTAAAGACATACCTGAAACAACATCCCACAACCCCTCCAACGAAAAACATATAAACATAATAATAACTTCCTCAACATTGCGTTAACCCATCTACTGATTCTTCAAAGATCTGATTGACGCTAATACATACTTTCAAATTGCCTCAACCATTTTACTCAATAGAATGAAAATCATGTTGTTGTCCATCCTAAATGTCCTTTTTTAAAAAATGACATCAATACCTATATCTCAGTACAAATTATCATATAACTTCATTTCTCTCCTTTCTTTTGCAGGTATTTTAGCATGGATCCCAGTCAGACTTTTGCCTCTCCCAAGACTTGCCTCTCAATAAGCATGTAAGCGTATCTATTACAATATAGTCTACTTGTTTGTTTAGCCACCCTTTGCTATCAGGACATTCCTTCTTTTTCCAGGTAAGATAACCCTCTTTATGTGGCTTTTTATCTTCTAAACTGCTCTGGGAGCTTTTCAGGTTAAATGTTTAATACTAATACACCAATTCCCAGCTAATATGTGCATGCTTGGAGCTGGAGTCCAAAACATAACTTTCTCAAGCTGTGGGTCTCAGATCCTTGTATTTAATCAGTAGCATGGACCTTGGTTCTAAAATGGATTTCATTATAATGGATTTAGGCAAGCTTATAATTAATAATGTATGGTAACATAACTTTGTTGTTCACTGCCTTTGAGTGGACCCCAATTCATGGTGATCCTGTGGATGAGGCATCTCCAAGACCCCCTTGTCCTTGGCTTAGGTCCTGTAAATTCATACTGATGGCCTTCCAGCATTTTTGTCTTTTCTAATGTCATGTCTTCTCAAGATGTGGCCAAAGTACAACAGCCTTAGTTTGATAATCTTGGCTTCCAGGGAGATTTTAGGCTTGATCTGTTTAAATGGACAAATCAAACTGAAGGCTGGAACTTGCCTCTAGGAATAAAAAAGTCGACAATGTCAGTATCTCAAGGCAAACTGTAGTAACTTTGTTCATCTCTCTCTCTCTTCTCATTTTATTGGGCAAAACTGAAACATACATGCAGTAGTAGCTCTGTAATGCATTTGCATTGTTCTTGTTCTTGTTGTATTCCATCTAGCTGATTTCAATTTATGATGATGACCTTATGAATGAGGGACGACCTCCAAGAGACTGTTAGGTCTTGCACACTCAGGCTCATGGTTGCTTTGACTGAGCCAATCACTAGTAAAGTGGTCTTCCTTTTTTCCTATTGCCTCCCACTTCACCAAGTGTCACCATATTTTCCATGCTGTCTAAAGTAGAACAGCTTCAGTTCAATCACTTTGATTTCTAGTGTACGTTCAAACTTGATTTGCTCTGGAAAGATCAGCTTGCCTTTTGGCAGTCCATGGTATCTATAGAAGTCCCTTCCAGTATCCCATTTCAAATGAACTGATTCTCTTCTTGTCCCTTTCTTCACAATCCAGTTTTCACAACATTGAAATTAGAAATAATATGGGATGGATGCTTCTGACTTTGGAATTCAATGATAATCTTTATACTTGAAAATCTTAACTTATTCCTTCTTAGCTGCCTGACCAACACATCTGCATTGTAGTGAATAATTCGTTCCATCTCTGAAAACTAAAAGGAACAGAAATCAACTTATACTGTAATCTTTAAATGTAAAAATAGGCAGGCAAGCAAAACCAAGACTGGTCGTGATAGTTAGGGTACTTCTGCAGTCAGGTTTTCATTTATATTATTGAACATGGCTGGATACCCAAGCCCTTTACAAAATGTACTCTCCCTGCTGTCCACAAGGCAGCAATTCCTATGGCTAGTTCTGCATGGATCATACAGTTCAGAAGTGGGAAACCATAAGGTCACAGCCACTGATACTGTGGTACATCAAGTCTCTTTCAGATAATTTAGCTTTTAGAACTACTTGTATTCCAGAATTTGTCAGAGGTTAGAATTTCACAGAGCTTTTTCCAGGCTACAGCTGACTATGCAGGTTGGGGAATTTGGGGAGATGTAATTTTTCTAAGTTTCAGAATTTGGCTCAGCAGCAATGGGAACTTGCTAGGCAGACAATCTCCAGAGGAAATAGGGATAACTTTCCATTATGTCAGCTTTCTCACTATTGAGTTCTTCATGCAACTAACAATAAAATTCAATGCACATAAACATGTTTTTACCATAGAAAGAAAATAATTCCAATAGGCCATAAATAACATGTTCTAGAACCTACATCTAAAAATTGTGTGTGTGTGCGCATGTGTGTATGTAAAAAAACGAGAGAGAGAGAGAGAGAGAGAGAGCATGTACACAAGCCCACAAAATTATTACAAAGAATTGTACTGTATGTCAAGATAGCTAAAAATCTGGAACAAGATTTTACCCTAAAAAGTCTTTTCATCTGCATTACCATAAGTGACATGCTATATTTAATTTTGCTATGCCCACAGACAAATTATCAAATATTCTAATAACTACACAAACATTAATATTTATATATTGGATATCTACTCAGCTTCAGAATGATCATAACTGTGCATTGATAAAGTGCTAAATAGGAAATTTTTCTTTCAGAGCACTGTAGGAAAGAGATGATGATGATGTGATTGTCTAGTACCATTGTAAAACTGGTCATTGTTTGATGCGAGGTACATAAGTCAGAAAAGACTTTAAAGCACACAACAACGACAAACAACATCTTTAATAAAAATAGTTCCAAGGAAGGGAACAACTGCAGTGAAGATTAGTACTCTTATGTGAGCAACAAATAGTGTTATCAACAAAATTGGGGGCCAAAGCTTACACAGCACTCATATAAACTCTGTTTTACTTTTTGAAAAATGCAGAGTGGCATTATTTAACTTTGACTGTGATCTCCTCAAACTGAAAAAGAATGCTGCTTCTCTTTTGAAAATAACTCATAGATCGTGGGAGGTCTATGCACTTACAATTTCCTCCCTGTTCCATTTGTGTCCTGTTCACAGTACAAACACACACAGAAAGAGAAAATACAGATACACAACTTTACCCACTATGAAAGTCCATAGAACAATGAGCATGTCTACATGGGCGGTTCCTCACTCCTGCCCTCGCATTGCCCTGCTCACACAGGACTGGGCAAAAGGTCTGATTTGACAACAGACTGTCTACATGTGGGAAAGGCATTCCTGCAGCATCTCTTTCTTAATTTGCTTTTTAAAAACACAGTGCACCCGGGCTGTACATGGGCTCAGCATGCACGGACTTGAGGTCACGCAAACCCATTCACCATATTAGGGCTCGCCGCCTGTGTGACCACAAATCTGTGCATGGCAAGCTCTCGTACAGCCCAGGTGCACTGTGTTTTTAAAAAGCAGATTAAGAAAGGGATGGACCAGATTTGCTGCAGGACTGCCTTTGTTCTATGGACTTTCATAGTGGAGAAAGTTGTGTATCTGTATTTTCTCTTTCTGTGTGTGTTTGTGCTGTGAACGGGACACAAATGGAACTCTCTTGATCATTCTCAGAATTTGCATTATGCAGGGGGGGGTCTGGAATGGATCCCACGCATAAGGCAAAGGTGCATGGTATACCTTTTACTCCAGATATTCCCAAAATTTCCAAAGCACTCTGGCATGAGTTGCTCCTTTGAGGTCACAGTGTGGCAGCCAGCCATGTAATCGACACTGGGGATCTTGTTTTGGACCTCAGAGGGATCAACTCATGCCAGTGGTAGAGGTGACACGAGGCACTGCAGGATGCTCTGTAGACAGCTCCTGGCATTGATCCAGAATGAGCAGGTAATGGAGGGAATTTGGGCCAGCTTCAGGCCAGAATACTCAGGAAGCATCCCAGAATAATCTTGTCAGTGTAGACCCACCCAATGTTTCCACTGGCTTGCATAAGAGGGTTGGGATCTGTGCCTTCAAAAATGGCTGATGGTTTTTCCTTCCCTCCCTTGTGTCCTTCCTTTCCCCCCTTGCCACTGATCACATGTCACTTTCAGTCTCATGCAACATCATGTTGACCATCAATTTTCACAGTGACTTTTCAAAAATTACAATTATTCAGGAGTTTCAGTCGTAATGCTAAGGTGCTTTAGGAATATTGCACTTGTTAAGCACTAGGGCCATTTTGTTTTAATGCATTTTTCTCTCCCTTGCTTGATCTCCATTGAATCTGTGTCTTGGAAACAATATCTGTATTTACTTGCAGCCATATTTACTGGCTCCAAGAGAGTAGAAATACATAGGCAAGAAACCAGTCCATTTAGTTTCTCATTGTACCAGGTTTAAAAAAAACACACATGGGGAGTAGGAATAAAATCCTGGGATTTCTCTGGAAATATATCCTGGGAAATATAAATACTGTATTGGGATTTCTCTGGAAATATATCAAGAAAAGCAAAATGTTATTTGGATATCAGAAATAAAATCAGTTCATATAGGAACAAAGCCCAGCATTTCCTGACACTTTTGCTTCATCTGGAAGAGCTTTAAGATTACCAAAATGTACCACTACTTTGTGCATTTTTTACTTTCCCCTCTATATTTTCATCTCTCCTCCTCCTCCTCCTCCTCCTCCTCCTCCTCCTCCTCCTCTTCTTTTTTGAGGAAATACATAGAGAATGTAGCAAGGGAAGTCCTCCAACACATTCTGGCTAATTATTGGTAGGTATTTTATGGTTATCTACATGAAAATCCAAACATGTCATTGGGCCCTCAAAGTTTGAGGCCTGTGGTATTTGGCCTTTTCAGTTTTCTCACCATCGTAAAGCCTGTTTAGATGATAAAGGTAACTTATTTAAAGGTGAAATAATGATAGCAATCTATTACATAGAGTGAAATCCTCTCTTCTGTTCTCCCACTGGATGGAGAAATCTTCATTTCAGACATAGCACTGTTGTGCTGATGCTAAACAGATTGCATGTTGTCTTACAGAGCTGGGTCTCATTTCACTGGTGGATGAAATGATTCCTGTAAATAGCTTGCAAAATGATCTGGGATCCTTTGGGATCAGAGGTGTGAAAAAATGTGTAAAATTATTATTACCATAAAAGTACATGAGTGGGGAAGGAGTGGGTGACTGCCTTAAGTTAATGAAACGCCTGTTTCATCCTTATTACATTGGAGAAACTATGGAGGAATAGCTTATCATGTGAAAATTCAACACCAATGTTCCCACTGTAATACACCATAGGTCAAGGAGATGTGCAATGATCCTAGGTGGAAGTGTTGATTGTTGAGCACAAAAGGTGTGCGTGTGTGTGTGTTTCTGAGTCCAAAACCATGTTTTACCCTGGAAACAGCTTCAGCTTGATTTCTCCAAGTGTCCTAAAAAGGTTGCTGCAAGACAAGATATGTTGTATGTATGCACATATATTACAAACTTGTTTCCCCATTTTTTTAAAACACCTTTCTTTCTACAGAATTTTCCTGGGGCATGTAATAAACTTAGCAAGGTAACAGCATGGCAGTGCATCTATAAAACAAACAAATGAAAAATAGGCAATATTGAGCTCCTGCTGAAGTGTGGTTTGGGCAGTATAAAAACTGTCTGAGTCTACTGACTGTTGGATCTACAGGGTCTCATCAATAACTATTTATTCATGAATAAATGCATTTATTAATGCATTAAAATACAAAACACTTTTCTGCCCCCCCCCCCAGGGCCCCCAACATATTCTGCAAAGTAAGGTAAAAGACCCATCTTATCTTTGTTCTTTCGCATTAAGTTTTGCAGTTGAGATCAAAGCTAAAACCTTGCATCACAAAGCTCCTATTATTCTTCACAACATTCGCACTTATCAAATAGTGAGAATAATACTCTGAACAAGTGTTCTACTCACTAAATGTGTGTGTGTGTGCGCGTCTGCTTTTTTAAACTGATGTACTGTTTAATTATAGGTATGCTTGGTTTAATACTCAGTAGCAAAACGAAGGGGGAGAGCATGCTGAAAAGTACTAAAATCTGTAGGAGCTACAATATTTTTATATTGTGTACAAATGCAATTTAAGATTTTGATTCTTGAGGAACATATATACGGGTCAATACGATAATACTGCTTAAAAAGGTCCTGAAAGAAGCACTGCCCCACTCTCCTGGCCTCGGCAGTGATCTCTGAAAGAGCTGCCGAGGTAGTGTGTATGTATGTGTAAAAGAGGTGAGTCCCTTTTCAATAGGATTTGAAAAGTTTCTCTCCCAACCTCCAGCTCCTCCTCTTCTCTGGATCTCTGCCCACAGAACACCCCACTTTCCCCCACTGCCCTTCCCTTCTCAATCTGATATAAAATGCTTCCCTTCCATCCTTCTCCTCCTTCTCTGGATTAGGATGCTTTAGTAAATCTACAGACAACCTTTTAGGCTCAAAAGAAGCCTATCTTCAACAGGATGCTTCTTGTATAAAGCCTCTGAGAGGCTTCTTTTTATGCTTGCCCAGTCAATTACAGTTGTCCCTCCATATTTGCTAGGGTTAGAGGAACAAGACCCCCGTGAATATGGAAAAAACCGCAAATAACAAAAACACTGTTTTTACCTGAGAGGACACATCTCTAGGAATCTCTAGGTCCTCCAGGGCAACTCTGTGGTCAATGTCCAACATACACTGACCATAGAATGGCACTGGAGTAGCTACAAATGGTCTTTCAGTGCAACTTTTAGTTAAAGTTGACCACAGAGTTGCACTGGAGGACCTAGACAGTCCTAGAGAGAACATATTAGTGAAATCCGTGAATAATCAAATCCGCAGATATGGAGGGATGACTGTATTTCTTCCTAGTTGTCTTCTGTCTAACTAGGAGTTTTTAAAAAAACAGCATTGGCACTGGAGGGGTGGTGGTGGTGGTGAAACAAGGCTGGAGAAACACAAACTTTTCAGCACTGGGTTGCAAAGGAATGTCTGTAGTAAATGATGAAATAAAACATAAGCCAGAAAAAAAGGAGATTTCTACTATAGCGAATCCAACTATAGTTGTGGTTGCCTGCTTACGGCTGGCAAGGTAAACAGTAGCTGCCTTTAAAATCTCTAACTGAGCATGCATGGACAGCAAAACAGGGAGAAAAGGAGAGAATAGATAACTAGCTAACCCCAGCATGTTTAAAAATCATAAGTCTTTAAGTATAGTCAGCAAAATGGAAATTATTTAAAAACTGGAAGCTGGTGTGTTGGGGGGAAAACTATCCCTGGACTCATTTTGGAAGAAGCCCCAAGGTAGTCTCTACTAGGAGACTTCAAATAATTTTGTTTACTTATGCAAGGCTTATCTGACCTGTGTTTCATTTCACATGTGTTTATCTTTAGGTCTGAATAATAAGTTTGCTAAAACATGTCCAAGCTGCTCTTCTTCTTTTGTGATGAAGGAACCTATCCTTATTCCTTTCATCTTCTTTCTGCTTCTGGTACCAAAGTTTGTGTTAAAGAAGCTATACTTAGGAACACATTTACTTAGTTGATTGAGTATACCTGTATACTATTGATACGTTAAAGGTATAAAGAGATGTTCCTTAGTATTTCTTCTAATTATAGGTTCATGCTCTTTTTGGTGTCTGCTTTCCCACACATTTTTTTCTTTCCTTATGTCTGTAATTTATCACCTCCCTGTGATTTATACTGGCACATGTTTAAATGACCTAGTAGCATAGCATATAATGTCTACATTGCATTAACGTGAATCAATAGATGGTATCATTGGGATTTCCTTGCACACATGTCCATTCATGTACAAATACAACCAGAGAAAAAAGTGCTATCACTTCTATATTTGAAATAGTGCTTTCATTTTATTTCAAGTACTGCACATCTTTCATTCCTAGCCGGTAGGCTAACAAAGGCAAAGCAACCTGGATGAAAATGAAAGGATTGCAACAACTGTGAAATACTGGGTGACATAACAGCCAACATAAAGCCATCATTCTCAATGTTTACATTGGTACTGATTCTTAACAGCATGGCGTTAGCTCAATATACAGCTATGCTTTTTCTAAACCAACTCAGGTACACAGAGAGGCTTTTAACAACCAATCATGCTCAAGGCCTATAAAGAATTACACTACCAATCCAAACTGACATGTATGTTAAAGCTCACCTCTGGGTACCCTAAATTTTTACTTAGGCCTGGGATTTACTCATCTCAAGAATCACAAACCAGCAACAACTGCATCTACATACATCATTCCAGGAATCAATGAATGTTACAGTCCTAGAGTTCTGAATATATCCAATTGTTTTGCAATTAACCCAATATGACATCTGAAGAGGAAATTTAAATAAGGAAATTCACATTGCACAGTATAAATCAATATGATGAAAAAGCGGGCATTGACAATGCTTAACAATTTGGCTGCTGGTACAACAGCCTGTTTCTTTGAAGTTATTTATGTCTCTGTAGAGTTGCAGCAAAGGCTGAGATATGCAAAGCCATAGTACTTAACGCCAGAACTGACAAGCTGCCAACATATTAGGAAAACAGCTATGTGAAGTGGATTGCTTGATGTCCAAGGTAGCCTTGGAAAATGAAGGAATTGACTGTGGCTTCGTCATGGATATATCATGGCTAGTGATAAAATAACTTAGCATAATGCAGCTTACAAATATTCACAGCTCTGCATTTTCAACTGAGTTCATAACATATGATGTATCTTATACTGGAACATCTATCTAATGGTATTTTTACACATGGTCTAAGATATCAAAGTCCCCCTGCCCCCAGTCCTGCTTTCTGAGATCCCTTTACGAGTCACTGACAGAACCTGGGACTTTCTGTGCATGAAACCTGAATTCTATCAAAATAAGGTGCCTCTTTCATCAAAAAAACGCTTTCCACTCTCCTTACCAGGAGAGCTTCTCATGACAGTGAGTGGGAGAAGGCATGGAGAAAACTCCTATTCTTCTGTTTCCCTTTCTGTCTCCTCCACAGTGGATAGGTTTTCAACTCTTAAGTAATGGGTTATACACGCACACACACACACATATATAATAGGTAGTGTAAGTATGACTTGCCCTGGGCATCTCAGCTTTAGGGGAATGGCAGACCTCTTCTGAATAAATCTGGCTAGGAAAACACTATGGTAGGGTTTCTGTGAGAACTTCTCCTTACTCTACCACTATGGCACCAAAATTGTCCAAAGGCTCTCCACACACTGCCCTGTTTCATCTCTACCTTCTGGGGGCTCTCTCTAGCCCCGTCCCCAATGGAAATCATCCCACAAATAGAGGCTGCTGGAGCCAGTCAGTAGTGAGAAAGGAAAGGATTTGGAGAGTATAAAAAATGTATTTACCCAGGAGCTAGTTTTTTTTTTTTTGGGGGGGGGGGGGGGGGACGTGGGTAAAAGTGGCAAAACAGGTTGTTGTTGGGCTGTGCTGCTTGGTGTTCTTGGCTGCTGCTGTTTTGTTTGCCACCATTTTCTGGCTGCCTCTTGGGCCCGAATGGAGGCTCTGCTGACCCCTATGTAATGTCACAGAAACCAGGTTCTTGCATGCCCACCTGTTCTGTGGGGGCTCAAGCAGTTTATATGGTGCTGGAAAAATTGCAAATAAAATACTGTAATATTTTCAGACTATTCTAGTTCATTTCTTCAAGGAGGAAAGGCTGGTCTTCTTTGTCCTTGTGCTTTGGTGAGATCTAAACTTTGAAACTTTGTGCTACTACTGTGGGAGGGGCCAGAAGCCTAATTCTACAGATTTAGTCAAGGAGGTTTGGGAGAAGAGAGGAGAAGCTGACCTGGGAACATTGTTGGAGGACGTCTCCTTTAAATTTCCACATTTTCTTTCCCCTTTTTT
>NC_056522.1:81692950-81743658 GCF_019175285.1 Sceloporus undulatus
TTCCTTAAGGGGCTTGTGGGAACTTTTTGCTCAGAGGAAGTGGACTAGTAGCCAGGATCTCGCTACATAATAACTATGTCCCAGTGATTTGAGGTCTTTAACAGAGCTGGGGACAAAGGCCAACCAGCAGGGTTATTACACTGGGGTTTAGCAGGAGAAGCCCCACGTCTTGTTCAGTGCCTCTAAGACTTCTCATATGGACACTGAAGGACCTGCTGCAGTCACATGCAACACTTGGGTGTTTGTATTCTTGCCTAGAGTTGGGGAACTTCACCTGCACCAAGTGCAAGTTGTGTCGCCCTCTTAGAAGAGAAGTACAGCAGCTGGAGGCCCAGGTATCTACACTTCAGCATCATGGAGCAAGGGTTTTCCTGACCAGAACGGACCAGATGGTCCTGGATGGAAACACACAGAGGACATTGCTGGGGAGGAGGGGTCATTTCACATACAACAGAAGTGATGGTTGGAGGAAAGTCACACACAGAAGTAGGGAACCAAGGGAATGTTCTGGGAGTTTGCAGCTACAGATCAATTTGAATCTCTCTCTTTTATCGAGTGATGAGGAAGAAGCAGCATGGACAGACTCAGGAACAGAGCAGGGGACCTGGGGGCACCACCAAAAGGGAACAGCTGCTACTACGCTCGGAGGAGGCGTGTGGTGGTGGTGGGGACTCCTTGCTGAGAAGTACTGAACCAGTGGTTTGTAGGCCTGCCAAGATGTCTTGGGAGGTGTGCTATCTCCCTGGGGCAAAGATCCATGATGTTGACAGAGAGGCTGGACAAGACTTGTCAGCCTACTAACCATTACCCCTTTCTTTTTGTTCATGGGGAACCAATGATACTGCAAGGCACAGCCTTCGAATATCATAGGGATTATGAGGCTTTGGATAGGAAGTTGAAAGAGGTGGATGCACGGTTGTCATCTCATCTCTTTCTCCAGTCAAAGGGCATGGTCCAGGAAGGGAGAAGAAAATAGCGGATGTAAAAACTGGCTCTGCAGATGGTGCCACCAAGAACGTTTTGGATTTGGATCATGGACTGAGGTTCCATGAGGAAGGACTTCTAGCAAGGGATGGGTTGCATCTCACATAGTTGGCAAAAGCATTTTTGTTTTGTCTCAAAAATTTGTCGGAGAGGGCTTTAAATTGAGTTTGTAGGGGAGGAGACAGTTTCTTCTGGGGTCAAAGGGTTGGCGAAATAGTCCCACCCTGTCCTACCGGGCACAAATGCACAGATATAGGATGGGGGACACCTGGCTGAACGAGACTACGTGTGAAAGGGATCTGGGAGTCCAAGTAGACCACATGTTGAACATGAGTCAAAAGTGTGATGCGGCAGCTAAAAAGGCCAATGCAATTTTAGGCTGCATCAATAAAAGTATAGTGTCTAGATCAATGGAAGTAATAGTGCCACTATATTCTGCTTTGGTCAGGCCCCACCTGGAATATTTTGTCCAGTTCTGGGCACCACAATTTAAAAAGGATGTGGAGGAACCGGAGCATGTCCAAAGGAGAGCGACTAAAATGGTGAAGGGTCTGGAAACCATGCACTATGAAGAACAGCTTAGGGAGCTGGGGATGTTCAGTCTGGAGAAGAGAAGGTTAAGAGGTGATATGATAGCCCTGTTTAAATATTTGGATGACATATTGAGGAGGGAGCAAGCTTGTTTTCTGCTGCTCCAGAGACTAGGACCCGGAACAATGGATGCAAACTACAGCAAAAGAGATTCCACTTAAACATTTGGAGGAACTTCCTGACAGTAAGGGCTGTTCGACAGTGGAACAAACTCCCTCAGAGTGTAGTGAGGTCTTTAAACAGAGGCTGGATGGCCATCTGTCAGGGATGCTTTGATTTGGATTTCCTGCATGGCAGGGGGGTTGGACTGGATGGCCCTTGTGGTCTCTTCCAACTCTATTATTCTATGATTCTATGATTCTATGATCCATGGGTAACTGAAACTGTAGATAGCAAAGCTGCAGATAAGGGGCTCTTTCTGTACAAAATACAATTACTTATTTAACACATCTAAATCCTAACTGGCTCTACAAACTCTTTGCTGTCTCCTTATAATCCTGTCTGAACCTAGCAGTCCTGAATCTAATTCCTACCTCTCTCTAATTCCTAACTTTGACAGATTCATATCTCTCATTCTAATTGCCTTTTAAATATTCAATTCAGACATCAAGCCAATCACCAGTCACTCCCAGCATTCCATACTTTGACCCATTCCTATCATTTACCTTACTGCATTTACTGCTCATCACCATGCATAACCATATTTTACCACAGTTTCTCAAATAAACACATTTTCCCCTCCCCAAAAGTCCATAACATCACAGCTCCCATAAGGCAGAGGTGACCTGAAGGTACATCACAACAACAAAGGGCAATACTGTCAAGAATCTAGGCCTAACGGGGGATGTTACACTTGTCTTCATACTTTAATCTTACTTGGCTTATAGTTGTTGGGACTCACCTGAACCAAAGTAATGGAGCTATCAGTCAAGGCATGACAATACTGTCAGTGTTGAATAGTGGATTGTTATACCTGTCTAGTCAAAAAAGTAAGTCACATTGGGTTAAATGAAACTTATTCCCAAGTAAGTGGATATAGAATCTCAACCTGAATTGTGTATGACAAACATGGTAAAGAGCAAATAGAAACTGTCTGCCCATTACTTTATTTATTTACTGGATTAGGTCCCACCATTCCCTTAAGAATGGCACTCACAGTAAGAGCAATGCTTCCCCTTTCCTCTGCTTAAGTGGACTGCTTAATTTCCAAATCTTAAGTAGTTTCCAAAATAGCAGCAGTATATAAGAAAATGTGGTGGCCTACAGAAGGTTGGAAAAGCTTGCTCATGGGCATAGTGGTCGGAGGATTATGGGAATTGTAATACAAAAAAAAAAACAACAAAAAAAAACACCACATTTCCATGCTCTGTTGTGGATATATATATATATATATATATATATATATATATATATATATATATAGCTTTTTTGCTGATCACTGAGGTCTGGTAATAACTGCTGTTTTAGCATATTTCCCAATATTTCATAACACTAACTGAATGAGCAATGGAACTATCACACAGAGTGAGCCACTTCAAACTAGAGAATTATAGAAATGTAGTATTGGAAGGGACCCTAACTAAGCATCATCTGGTCCAAACCCTTGCCAATGCACTACTTCACAGCTAAAGCATCCCTGACAGATGGCAATTGAAACTTGCTTTATAAACCTACAAGAGAGTCCACCACTGTCCAAAACAGCCAGTCCCACTTATCAAACAAACAACCAAGCTTGCATCAGGGGTGGGAACTGTGTGGTCCATGGGTGGCATGTAGCACATGTAGGCTTTTTGTATAGCCTTGGGGCACTGCATGACTACTCTTCCATTGGGTTTTTTTTAATCATCCTTCTTCCCAAGAATCATGTCTCTAAAAGCTCTGAGGTGGCAGAATCCTTGATCAAAAATGCATTTCCCCGTACTCCACATTTTTTCTCCAAAGCCAATTTTTCAGCAACCAGAAGTGACTAGGTGACATACTTACAATGGGTCTAGAGGGGGTGGTGAAAAATGACTCCATGTCATCTACAGAAGCCCACCACAGCTAAGTTGATTTTCCTCCTATCAGCTTTTTTCACTGTCTAGGTTTAGCAAATATATATAGAAATTGGAAATACATGTGTCCCTCCCTGTTTGTGGACTTGAGATCTGTGGTCTTGATTACTCATGGATGGCAAGCGGGGAGGGAACAAAATGGTGCTTGCACGAGCACGTGGCCATTGCAATAAATGGGACCCCAATATTGACAATTTTTCAGATTTGCAGGGGGGACTAGAATGGATCCCCCGCAAATCAGAAGGGATGACTGTAATTCTGACTTCAGCATCTAATGATACATCTTTACACTTGAGGATATTATCTACTTTCTTCTCTGATTTTCTAAACCTTAGCCTTCTTCAGCTTTCTGGAATACAGTCTCCATTTTGAGTAACAACTGAGCGAAAATATAAGAAAACCTTATTTCATTATCTTCATAACACACTTCAAACTTATGTAAATCATCTGTGGTCATTATTTTGTCTTCTTCCTGTTTTTTTTTTTTTTTTTTTTTTACTTTCCTCCTTAACTTTCAACAGTAATGGTTCCAAGCCTTTGCTATTCCCTGCTAATAATATGGTGTCATTGGCACATATTAACTTGATGATATTCTTTCCCCCCATATTCACACTACCTTCCTCTGAGTACAGTGGACCCTTGTTATACGCTGGGGTTTGGTTCCAAGATCCACCGTGTATAACAAAATCCGTGTATGCTCAAGTCCCATTAAATATAATGGCAGAACAAAATGGTGTCCCTTATAAAAAGTGGAAAATCAAGGTTTGATATTTGAAATTTATACTTTTTTGGAACATTTTCAAACCGTGTATGCTTGAATCAGTGTATAATAAATCCGTGTATAAGGAGGGCTGACTGTATAATTCTACTTTCTGTAGGATAATTTGAATAAATAGGGTAATAAAATGCAGCCTTGTTTGATTTCTTGTCAATTAGAAATCATTCTTTCCCCCCATGTTCAGTCCTGACAGTGGGCTCTTGTCCAGAGAATAGGTTGGAATCACTTCCATTTCTTTTATAGAAGTGTTTCACAAACTTTGGTTTTCCAGATGGACTTCAGCTCCCAGCATTCCTGATTGTTGGCTCAAATGGCTAGGGCTTCTGGGAGCTGATGTCCAAAACACCTGGAGGACCAAGATTTGGGAAACACTGGCGGGGTACATACCTCCGCTTTGCGGCGCTCTGCCGCCGCCGCCAGTAGGTCCGCGGGGGAGCCGGAGCCTTCCCACGGCCCGACTCCTGCGTGGACCGAAAAAGAAGCTCCAAAATGGAGCTTCTTTTTAAGTCGCTTTTGCGACGTAGCGAGGCGCCAGGGGCGCACTCACTACGTCACAACGCCCGTGACGTGTACGGACGCTCAGCGTCCGATACGTAAAGATGGCGGCGCCCATATGAACAGGGCGCCGCCATCTTGTACGTATTCAATACGTATTAGGGTTAGGGGGGTGCGGAAGCTCCGCCCCTTCCTAACCCTAGTACGTATTGATGACGTACTATTTGGCGGTCTGTAAACCGCCACTGTTTTATAGCAATAAATTGCTGTTCATGATCTACTCAATCAAGTGCTTTGATATAATCAATTTTTTTTGTGAATCCCTTTAGCCAATATGTGTTTGCAATATGCTCTCCAGTACCACTTTCCTTCTCTAAATCTTGTTTAGACAATTTGGCATTTTCCAAATTTTGCTTTTTTACTATTTGTTTTAAAGTGTGCATTACTTTGGGAGAGTGCCCTTGAATTTAAAAATAAACACACAAAAAATTTTATAGAGGAGGTAAAAGCCCACTGCTGTGATAAATAGCTATGATAACACACGTGGAAGACCAAATTACAGTCTGCCCTCTGTATCCGTGGACTTGCCGTCTGCGGATTTCAGCATCAGTGGATGGCAAGCCTATGGAGGAGGAGGTGGAGGCACTGGCGGGAAGAGGAGGAAGGAGCAGGAGGAAGGAAGAGATGGAAGAAGAGGTGGTGGCAGTGAGGAAGAGGAGGAGGAGGAAGACGGGGGAAGGAAGAGGAGGGAAGAGGAAGAGGGGGCAGCAGTGGCGGCAGGGGGAGAAGAAGGAGGAAGATAGGAGGGGAAGGAAGAGCAGAGGTGGAGGCGGCAGAGGGAAAGAGGAGAAGAGGAAGAGAGGAGGAAAAGTAATGGCGGCAGTGGTGGTGGAGGGGGAGAGGAGGACGAAGAAGAAGAGAATGGAGGAAGGAAGGAAGAGGAGGAAGAAGAGACAGTGGCATTACTGGGGAGGTAAAAGGAGGAGGAAGGAGGAAGAATAGAGGTGGTGGGTAGAAGAGGAGAAGGAGGAAGAGGAGAAAGGAGGGAGGGAGGAAGGGGAGTAGAGAAGAGGAAGAACGGCAGCAGTGATGGGGAGAGTAAGAGGAGGAGGAGGAGGAGGGAGGAAGAGTTAGGACTTGAGCATCCATGGATTTTGGTATCCAGGAGGGAATCTGGAATGGATCAGCTGTAGATAGCGAGGGCCTACTGTATGTTATTGTTGTGTGCCTCCAAGTCATTTCCAACTTATGGCAAGCCTAAGGTTCTATCATGGGGTTTTCTAGGCAAGTTTGGCTCAAAGGAGGTTTGACATTTGCCTTCCCCTGAGGCTGATAGCATGTGACTTGCCCAATGTAACCCAATGGGTTTCATGGCTGAGCTGGGAATCAAACCCTGGTCTCCAGAGTCGCAGTCTGACACTCAAACCACTATGCCACATGCCAAAATATATCTTCCATAGCTATCACTTTTTATCAGACCCAGTACTTAATTTGTATCTCTCATGATTGTTGTGAAAACAAGAAAAAATAAAGACTGTGTTAAGATGGAAGTATGATTTAAAAGTGTGATAACGTTTTGCAAACAAGCATAATTATGATGGACATGTTATCTCCAGCATTCAAAGCATGGAAAAGCACAGACAAAAAGAAAGGAATAATTTGTAAGAGATACCTATTGAAATTGTGCATAACTCTTGGTCACGTCTACATGTCACACTAAGTCATGGTTTATGTTAGCTATTATTTGTCACCTTAAGCCACAAATTGACCAACAGATGACCAAACATTTGACTCTCCTGTCCCTTCTTCCAGTTTGATTCAGAGTAAACATGCAGGGAAACAAGCCATGTTTCTAGGTTCAGACATAACAAGTCATGGTTTAAACAATCTAGAATTTGCAAGCCAACACAACAAACCAAGGTTTCCAATTGTGGTTTATGGGAAAGATTCAAACATAACAAATCAGAGTTAAAAACAAACAAACAAACAAACAAACAAACAAACAAACAAACAAAAACCCCCAGAGTCTGACTTGCTATTACATGTGAACCTAGCCTCTATTTCTGCTGAACACAAATACAGATGGAGTCTGTGAAATAATTGGTTGTGAACATCCTTACCTGCATTACTGCTGCTCACAACTTAAACAGCTACAGGCTATTGGATGGTAAAAAGAGCCAAAAATCTTGTAAGAGCTAAAATTGTCAGATCACTTAAAAGCAGGAGTTTAATATAGAGATTACTATTTGTAGCTAAATATCACATTCTATTCTACCTTTAGGATCACTGTAAGTTACAGTGGCAGGGTGGTGGATGTTGTCATATGAAAACCATATAATACTATATGTAAAGCAATGCAAGCTTATTGTCAAGTCTGGGATCCTCACAAAGAAATTTGCTTCTTCCTCTAATTGCTTTGTGGGCATTTTGTATGAACAAGGCTTGTAATATCAAGGTGCCCCCAAGAAATGTCCCCTTCTAGATTTGAGAAGGACAGATGCAAGGACTGTAATGAATGCAAAACAGTTAAGAGCAGTGTTGCCAATCACTCTAAAAGAAAATTCCTGGATTGGTTCCCCAGAATGGCGCCAAATTACCTGGAAGGGGGGTGGGAGTTCTGGTTCGGGGGTGCAAGACACTATGGGAAGGCCTAAAGGGGGTGAGACATCCGGTGCAAGGCACCATGGAAAGACTCAAAGGGGTGGGACATCCAGTGCAAGGCAATATGAAAGGGCCTAAAGGGGGCGGGACTGGTAGTTTTTTATCCGAATGTCTTGATCATCTTCTATTGGTCACTTTTGGATGGGAAGTTTGAAATTCCCTGGAAACTCCCTGGAAATTTTGCAACCACGGAACTGACATGGAAAGAAATTAAATCCTCCGGTTTCTGGGGAATTCCCTGGAAATTGGCAACCCTGGTTAAGAGGAATTTTTTTATTATTATTATTTTTGGTTTTGGTTTCTACTCAGTTGGAACCAAAATCACAGAAACTGCTTTATCCTCCTTGATGTAGTGGATAGATAACACTTTACTGAGAAAATAGATGTAAGTGTGCAATGTAGAGTTTGCATCTATTTTCTTATACACCTATTTACATTTACATCCATTTTCTCAATGAAGTGTAATCACTGCACTCCAGTGGAGAGTACTTATACAATGTGGTATGAGGGACCAGGGAGTACCTGAAAAGTTTTAAATGATGGATTCCCTTCCCCTGTACCTATCCTATTTGTGGGTAATGTGTTTTGCTCTTTGTGTGTGTGTGTGTGTGTTGTGTGACACATCCCCCCCCCCCCCAGTGCTTCCAGGCAAGACTCCAATTGTGCAATTGCACTGGTTCCTGCATGGAATTTCACAGCTGCAGTTGATGTTATCTTCCATTAACAGCTCTTCCAAATCTTTCCTTTGTTTCTTACATCTTTTTTCTTGCTAGAGAAAAACTCATTCAGAAAAAAGAGAGTGGAAATGAGAGCCACAGTGGTGTCATGGTTTGTATGCTGGACTCTGGGAGACTAGGGTTTGATTCCCCACTTGGCCATGAAAGCCCACTGGGTGATCTTGGGCAAGTCACACTCCATCAGACTTGCTGTAGGCTACATTTCAGAGGAAGGAACTGGCAAAACCATCTCTGTGTATTCCTCACTTAAGGAAGCCTATTAAATCCATGGCATCACCATGAACTGACAATTGATTTGAAGGTATAAACATCTACAGTATCAATTTGTACTAATGAAGGCCTGTATACATCTTGCATGACCTTTCTTATGTGTAATTTAAAAAAGTTCCATAAGTAAAAATCATAGTTCCTTGGTCATACCCAGAACACTGGCCATGCCTAGAAGTTTCTTTAGGATTAAAATGGATAAAAGTAAAATCTAGTTTTTATTTATCAATCACACTGATTAATGACAGACTAAGCCTGCAGTCCCCCCCTTAGCTGGCCATAAGCCCTACTGAACTCAGTGGGCCTTACCTCTGAACAGACTTTGTACAGAATTAAATTATAAAAGCAGACTCAATAATCAGTAAATCCCATAATCTGAGTTGCAAAACTGACTCCTCAGGGATTCCCTAAAGTACTTCTGTTAAACAAAGGAAACACATTTACATGCACACAAACATTATGCAAGCTTTGAACTAAATGTGTGGAAGCATTTGATTTATAGATGTGAGCTGAAACTTCATTAAGGCCCCAACAAGGAGCCACAGTGAAATCTACAAATCATTGAATAAACAGATAACTTTTGAGCATGTCAAACAAACAGGCAAATTAATCGATTCAACTGGCTAAAAAACAGAGAGTCAAATGGCTAAAGTCTTTAGGCTGTTTGACAGCTCTTTCGCCCACAACTGTTGGGCAGGATAAAATCAATTTCCTCCAGTAACCATGCTGGGACTTTTTTTCCTCCAGACAAAACCTGGAACATGCTGGAACCTTTGCTAGAGAACAGGAAGGGCCACTCTCACCATATAAACTGACCCAACTTCACTGAGTTTTGATCTAAGCTTAGAGACACCTATTTATTATCATTTAAAAAAAGAAACTATTGTTAAACCAAACCTTCATTTCATCCTTTTTGTTGTGTGTTGAGCCATCAACTCTTTCTGACTACTGGCCATCAAAGTGACCCCATCATGGAGTTTTCTGGGGCTGAGAGTGTGTGACTCAACCAGGGTCGACCAGTGGGTTTCCATAGCAAAGCAGGAACACTAACCCTGTTTCTCAGAGGGATCTTGTAGCACCTTTAAGACTAACTGAACAAGAGACGTTGGTAGCATGAGCCCTGGTATTCTGTCTACTTTCTCAGCCTGATTTCTTAGATGCACTATTTTCTCAGATCTGAAGAAGTACGCTCAACTCTACCAATAAACATATTAAAATAAATAAAAGAATGCTTTTAATTGGTTATCTGTTGTTATTGTTTGCCTCCTTGTCATTTTTTTATGTATAGAGACCCTAAGGCAACTCTATCAAGGGTTTTCTTGGCAAGTTTCATCAGAGGGGGGTTTGCCATTGCCATCCTCTGAGGCTGAGAGAATTTATTATTATTATTATTATTAACCTTTATTTATAAAGCGCTGTAAGTTTACACAGCGCTGTACATCAATTTTTTAGTCAGACGGTTCCCTGCCCTCAGGCTTACAATCTAAAAGACACGACACAAAAGGAGAAGGGAGTGGTGGTGGGGAATAGGATCAGGTCCAGCAGATCTTTTCCACCTCCGAGGCCTGGACCAAGGCAGATGGACTGGAGGAAGGGCTTGGCTTCTTGATGGATGGTTAGAAGGAGGCTTACTGGGTCAGAGAGGGGCTCACCTCTGGGAATGCTTCTCTAAACAATATAGTCTTTAATTCAGTTTTGAAACTGGGCAGAGAAGTGATGAGGTGTGCATGTGGGGGAAGAAGGTTCCAGGAGTAAGGGGCAGCAAGCGAGAAGGGACGAATTCGGGAGGGGGCAGTGGCAGTCCTACATTGTGACAGGAGACCCTGACTACCAGAGCGGAGGGTGCGAGTAGGAATGTAAGGAGAAAGAAGGTCAGATAAGTAAGGAGGGGCCAACCCATGGAGGGCTTTGAAAGTCAGTAACAAAAGCTTGTACCGGATGCGAAAGGGGAAGGGGAGCCAATGAAGGGAGGATAAAAGAGGAGAAACATGGTCAAAGCGGCGAGCGGATGTGACAATACGGGCAGCTGAATACTGGACAGATATTAAAGGATGGAGGTGTGAAAGCGGAAGCCCTGTTAGAAGGAGGTTACAATAATCTAGTCGCGAAACCACTAGGGCATGGACTAGAGTCTTGGCAGTAGAGATTGAGAGGAATGGACGGATCTTGGCAATGTTTTTTGACTTAACTTTGACTTAATTTGACTTAACCAAGGTTGCCCAGTGGGTTTCCATGGCCAAGCTGGGATTCAAACCCTAGACTCCAGAGTCTTAGCTCAATACTCAAACCATCACACCACAGCTGGCTCTAATTGTACTTTTCTTTTAAACTGTAAGCTGCTCTGAGTCACCAATTTTGGGATAATAATAATAATAATAATAATAATAATAATAATTAGAGAGCCATGGTGGCATAGCCATTTCAGTGTTGTACTGTGACCCTGGGGACCGGGGCTTGAATTCGAGCTCGGCCATGAAATCCACTGGGTGACCTTGGGCAAGTCACACTCTCTCAGCTTCAGGGGAAGGAAAAGGCTAACCTCCTCTGAACAAATCTTGCCAAGAAAAAAACCATGATAGGTTGTTAAGTTGGAAATGACTTGAAGGCACACAACAACAACAAATTATATATATGTATGTATGTATGTGTGTGTAATATATATATATATATATATATATATATATATATATATATATATATATTAGTGTGTGTATAATACACACACACACACACACACACACATAATGATATATAGTGTATATATATTATAAATAATACTGTAATACCATCCTGTTTATATATATATATGCATGTGTGTGTGTGTGTGTACATATATATATATATGGAGTTTATCACACTGGGAACAAAGACGGGAGCATTGTGGGATGTTCCTGTCAATACTGCGTGCTTTGGTAATTATCGCATGGCGTTATGCAGCATCTCAAATATCCCATGCTATCATTTCTTTATTCATGGATAATCGCAGGATATTTGCGCCATCGCGTGATAATCGCGCGATATGGATGTGAACATCCCATGATTCTTCTGTCTTTGTTCCCAGTGTGGTAAACTCCTATGTGTGTGTGTATAATAGTAGTAGTAGTAATAATAATAATAATAATAATAATAATAATAATAATAAATAGCTCTACCACCCTAGCCTCCAGAGTCATAGCCCAAGGTGATAAACTCCTATGTGTGTGTGAATAATAAAATAATAACAATAACAATAACAACAATAATAAATACTACCACCCTGGCCTCCATAGCCCAAGGTGATAAATTCCTATGTGTGTGTGAATAATAATAATGATAATAATAAATACTACCACTCTGGCCTCCAGAGTCCTAGCCCAAGGCTCAACTCCATTCCCCACTCTGGCTCATCCTTGGTCCCTTCCTGCCAAGACTCCCTCTCCTCCTCCTCCTCCTCCTCCTGAGCCTTTTCCCTTTCCTTTCTCCCAAGGTAGGGAGAGCAAGCAGTTCATTCCAGTCTTCAGGATCTCCAGTCTGGGCTTTCCAGGTGGCTGGGCTGGTCCTCTCCTTGCAGCCCTTTTTCTCCTGCAGTCCTCCTGGGAGTGACTCCTGCAGGGAAGGAGCCTTCTTTGCTCCAGGGAAGGAGCCTGTTCAGGGCTGGGACTCTGAGGCCAGCTGGAGAGATGTAGTACCTCTGCCTCCCTTTAAGGGAGCCTCCCTTTGCTTTGTGCCTCCTCTCCCCTGCTTAGTACCCCCCCAATAAAGACCCTCTAGGAAATAACCCATAAGGCACACCCTTCCTATAAAGTAACCGGGCATCCTCCTTTTCCCAGACTTGTCCTACATTTTAACCCCATGCCCAAGAAGAATCCCCCCCAAAGGTCCTTCATTGGGAGCAGGACTTAAGGAGCATGAATGCAGGGGCTGGGGAGTAGTGGTGATTTGGGGGTTACTCCTGGTCCTACTCCAGAGCAAGGTATTTTTTCTTAATGTTACTCCTGGGCTGCATGCACACTGGATTAATAACCCGAATTGGCAACACTTTATCAGCCCTGGCTCAAGGCTATGGAATTCTGAGAGTTGGAGTTTGTTGTGGGCCGAAAGTGGAGCATTTTCTTGCTGCAAAATAAAAAACAACCCACTTGTGGTTCACATTCACAAATGAATCTATTCAAAATGGACCCACTCCAGCCCACATCGATTCCAGTCCACATCTGGTTCACACTTGTGCGGAATCAATTTATCCAAAAAGATGTGGAAAAAAATCAGCGTGAAAAAGACGTGGCTTAAACGAGTGAAGTGTATGGTCACCCTCTCTGAATCGCTTCAGCAGTTCAGTTCAATTGTGAACCAAGGTCTTTTAAACTGGTTCAAACCGATTTGAAATTTGGTTTAAAAGGTAGTGGGAATGAGGCCTTAAAGTGTTTGGAGCTTTTCTGGGGTCATGTCCCTCCATGAAGGTCCTCCATTATGTGGGGCCTTGCCCTCCTTTTCAGTCCCCTGAGTTGAAGGCCTTCAGCCTTTAAGAGCTGTGAGGCCTAATGCCTGGGCCCTTGGAGCTCATCCTTTCCCTAGAAATATAAATGCATGCTTTTAGTCATGCTCAAAATGGAGGACATTTTGGAATTCCTCCTGGACAGGACGTTGAAATGGAGGACAGGTGCTGGAGGAAGGAGGTCGTCTGGTCATCCTGGATCAGAGAGGGTCACCAAACACCCTTCTTTCCCAGGATCTGTTCTCCATTTCAGCCTTCTCTCCAGGAGGAATTCCAAATTCCAAAACATCCTCCATTTTGAGCAGGGCTAAGAAGGTAAAGGAGTGTTTTTAGCTTTCATTTGTTCATGTCCCTACATTTTTCTTGAATGTTGTACATTTTGTGGTGCCTTTGTCCTCCTTTGCAGTTATAACATCTGGCTGCACTGCTATTATTATTATTATTACTATTATTATTATTCATTTATATCCTGTTTTTCTCCCCAAAATTGGAACTCAAAGCAGCTTACAATGCCAAAATGACCTTAAAACAGAATTAAACTATTATAATATTAAAACAGATCATTTCTTTAAAAACAAAACAAAACCAGAATACATTTTTAAAGGATATGTACCTCAATAGAAATGTCAACTAGGCTTGGGAAAAGAGGGTTCACTCCATGCCACACATCTATGGCCAGAGTGACCAGATGTCCTCCTTTTCCTGGACATAACTTCCATTTCAGCCTTCTCTCCAGGAGGAATTCCAAAGCATCCTCCATTTTGAACACAACTAAAGAATGCATTTATATTTAGAATTAGGTGAATGTTTTTAGCTTTTGTTTGATCATATCCTATGTTTTTCTTGAAGGTCCTATATTTTATGATGGCTTGCCCTCCTTTGCGGTGTGGACATTTGGATCACCCTGCATGGAAAGCAACGTGTGTCAATTAATTTTTTTTAAATGAAAGATGGGTCCCCCCCCCCCCAAATTAAATATATAATAATAATAGGCCCAAGCCACCAAATAATAAATATGTGACGAAACAAAACCAGAGGGATTTTGTTGCTTTGGTTTCCGGCAGAAATGCTGTCAGCAGAGCAAAGGAGTTTTGTGCAATGCTTCTGGCCCAGGTAGAGATTTAAAGATGAGCAAGCTCATGGTGGCATTCAAACCAATTGCAAAACAAAACATCCACACTGTAGAAATAATCTGCTTTAATAGCCATGGCTCAGTGCTATGGAATTCTGGGAATGAAGTGGAGCATTCTTGTTTTATGGAAAACATAACTAGAGGTACCTATGTTGGTCGTGTAGCTAAGGACAAGAACATCCAAAATCCACAAAATAGTTATACTTTGATTGGACCAATTAAAATGCTAATAAACGTGCTGTAAGCTTTCAAAGCTCTATTGACGCAGGTACAGCCACTAAACAGATTTTTAATGAAATATTGGGAGTTCTATGAATCTGCTGGACACCACCCAGAAATCTACTAGTCAATCAAGATATAGTTTCTTCAGGTAGATCTATTTTCTGCTTAATGTTGATTTAGAGTGAGTTTGTGCAGCAAACTTCTATATTGTTGGCATAATAATTGCCCTAAATTGATGTGGCTCTCCAGAAATTGTTGGACTGCAAATCATGGCATTCCTTACCTCTAGTCCAATACCTTATAGTGGGCAACATGCTTTCTATCACAGATCTAGACACAGGTTGAAGACAGGACAAAGAGTCCAGTGGGGGTGAGGGAGATCTTGATGTATGTATGGAGTTTATCAGACTCAAGTTTTGGACCCTGCAATTGCGCTAAGGAAGTGTAAAGAACGTTGCGAAATGACTGTTTCGCGCGATGTCTTACCACATTGCTTGCTTTTCCATCATTCCCTCGTAACGTTATGTTAGCGCTACAATTGCGTGAAAGTTGCGATTTGCATGATGCGAAACCATGCATAGCAGAACTGTCTACTACACCAGCGCCTTCCTTTTGTCTTTCGCATTTCGCATCAACATATTTGTGCATGCCCTTTGGAGGCTTTGGTGGCATCCTGACCTTTGTGCTTCCGGGGGAGCGAGGGGGTTCCCCCCCATCTCTAGGGTCCTATTTAGCGAAGGGGAGGGGGAGAAGGAAAGAGCCGAAGGAAAAAGGGGAATCTGAATGCAACAGGTGACAGAAGGCAAAAGGGCAAATCAGGGTGGCTTTTGGAGTGCAAATGCAGTATTTTCCCCCCATTATTTTTATTATTAAATATATACAAAATGAGCGCATGTTTTGTTGTGTTTTTTGCTGAGGACTGTGTGTGTGTGTGTGTGTGTATAGTTGCCCTTTGCAACAGTATCCCTTTGCTGGAAGTCAGCTAATAAAAGTGAAAGGAAACAATAATAGGGCACTTTTTTCCTTGGAGAATCCATGCTAAAATGCGAATGTTACAATCGAATGTTACATTTGTTGCTTTTGTCAATTAGGCAATTGGCAAAATGATATATGCTTTTGCAAGGAATTCAGGGACAGCTCTGAATTGCTTTTAAAAGTCATAAAATAATGCATGACAATCGCATCCTTTTCTGGCATTTACGGTGATGAATTTATTATTATTATTATTATTATTATTATTATTAGTGCAAGAGGCATTCTGGGGTGGCAAGGAGTGGGGGATACAGGATGCATTATTTTTATTATTAAATATATACACCCCGTCTTTATTTGTATATTTTTTCCATTATTTTTATTATTAAATATATACACCCCTGTCTTTATTTTTATTTATTTTTTTCATTATTTTTATTATTAAATAAAATGGAATGGATGACCCCTAGGGGCCCCTTTCCTTTGCAGACTCCTAGGTGTCTGTTGCTTGAATGGTGTTGGATTAACAAGTACAGTGGGCCCTTGGTATCCACCAGGGTTGGGTTTCAGGACTCCCCAGTGATACCAAAATCCGTGCATGCTCAAGTCTCATTAAATACAGTGATGTAGTAAAATGGTGCCCCTTACCTAAAATGGCAAAATCGAGGTTTACTTTTTGGAATTTATATATTCTTTGAATGTGGATGATTGAATCCCTGGGTAAAGAGGGCTGACTGTAGGTCATAGAAGAGTAGGTAGATGTAAGAATTTGGTCTTGCCATTTTGAAGCAATTCTTTCGGGTGGGCATTTATATGGCCCTTCAGATATCATTGGATTGCATCTCTCAGCAGCCAGTGGTGAAGAATGATGGGAGTTGCAGCTCAATAAGGGGGGAGGAATGCAGGTTCCACCCAAATTAGTCCATGTACTATCAGAAATAATCTAGATTAAGAAAAGGGGGAATCTGAGGTAATGCTGCTTAACAGCTAAATGGGGCCTATAAATTGATTCCTGTAGAAAAGAAGAGTTATTGCTTCTGTACCACTTCTGCAGCTTATGTCTCTCTGACCTAATGACAAACCAGAGGTCTGTCTTGCCAAGCCTTCTGTCTGGACTCAACTATTCAGAGGTTCTTGCTAACATGGGGAGGGGGAAGTCACCACCTCATTAACGTGGAATTAACTTCCCCACAGTGTTTTGGCACAAGCAGCAATTTGTATGCACATGTATGCATGCATGGAAAACCTGCTGGCCAAAGCAAAATCCACTACGTACTCTGTTTCATTACTGAGATACCCGGTCCCAGTCGGCACCTATTTAGAGGCCCCTTGTGGTTGTGGTACTGGAGATGCTGCTGCTGCTGCTGCTGATGATGATGATGTTTCTTGTTCCTGCCAAAACTAGAGGCTCCTTTGTAGGAACTGCTGTCACTGTAGATATTAGTTCCTCCTAAAGCCATTTGCACAGCTGCCTGCTTGGCTGCTGTGTAGGAATCTTTGGCACTGGTTGAAGACTGGGAAGATTCCTGAAGTGCAGCCCATGCCCCCATTGGGCTTGCTTAGAGGCCTGTAGGTGGCACTGTAGGCTATTTATGCAGTTCGCATCCCCACCTGAGACTGGAAACCTTGGTTCTTCTCAGTTTGCAGATGCAAGAAAATTAGCAAGGTGTTCAAAGATGCTTCTGATTTCCTGGGGGTCATTCAGATTCAACAATGCAGTTATATTTGAAACATGTTCAAAACATGCAGAGATTTATCCCAATTTATCCAGGTCTATTTGCATTGGTTATTCACACAGCTGACAATGCAAATTTTTAAGGAAAACTTGGGAAAAAACCCAAGATTGATTATCCCAGGTTAAGTGTTTTTTTTTTTTTTTTTGCCGCCCCCCCCCCCCCCCCCACCATTGAATACATTTGAAATGTATTTAAACAGCAAAGAATCAATCCAGATTCTATCAGGATTATTTTCACCGTCTGAATAACCCATTGGAAAAGCAAATCTAAAAAGGAATTCATTTATCAGATATGGACAACACCTCTAGTGCAAATACACAACACCAACACAGAAAGAAGAGAGATGTCTGAGCACCGAACTGGCAGAAAACATCACAAAAACAAAATGGAGCATGGAAACAATTACTTCACTGTCTACACCAGGATATATTTGGCTACTACATGTGTAGGGATTTTTTGGTCTCCTAGGCCCAGTGATGAGGACAGTAATTGCTAAAAAATTTGAAATGGGGAAAATATTAGACCTAAATACACTATCTTGGATATAAACAACAGCGTTTCAAGCTGGGTGCTCATAAAGAATAGCCTCATTTGCATGAGCCAATGTTAGTCCCTTCCTTTCTTGATACTGATGAGACATGGAGATACAAGAAGAGTTAGGGAGATAGGAGGGCTTCTGATATTTGATTGTATCTCTGGGTAAAATTAAATGACTGTAGAAGAAAGATGTTATCTTGTACAGATTGGCATTCAGTGGAACTTGCCTAGGAGAAGATGCTGGTAGAGTGTGCTTTGTCATTTTGAAGTAAATTCCATTAAATAAAAACAGCAGCAACTGTCCAAATAAATATCTGAGATGTACAGCATTTTAGTGCCTCCTCTGGATCTTGCTCTGCATTGTTATAGAACACAGAATTCTGCAGAACTATGGACTTAATACCCTGAACACATGAATGCAAAGAAAGAGCCCTATGGCAAGTTTTAACAGAAAAATGTGTTTACTCTTATTGATTTATGTCTCAACTTCCATTAATCCTTTGTAGCCCAAGGAACTGTGTACATTCATTCAGTTTTGAAAATGCCAGCCTTCTAAAGGTTAATTATATTTTTACATATTTGTTTGGTGTATCATTTATTTTACAAAATGGAGCTATTCTAATAGTCTATTTTGTATAAACCCAGAATACTTTAGTGGGTTCTAGGGAAAGACATGGTACTGTACACAATAAAGGCAACTCTGGTAATCAGTGGATTAGAGAGTGCAAATGTGGTGTTCATAGACCACCTCACTGTTCCCAAATAAAGCAGATCAGCATCTCTTTGGTCCTCCAATGACCTCCCCATTGAATCAGAGCAGGAATTCCACATTATCTGCTGTGAGTATTGGCCTGTCCCAGAGGCTGGTTATATTCATGCGTGTAGAGCTTTTGATTAGATCTGCTGTTTTGCCTATGGCATTCTCTGCAAACACCATTTCTTTATACATCATTTGAGCGTTAGATGCGATAAGATTGCCACTTTTTATTATATAGTATAAAAATGGGCTCACTGCTAAATAATCTTTTCTTCTGGCTTTGCTCTGTTCTGGTCCTGCAGGGAGGGGGGAAAAGGGGGAAACTTGAGGAGCAGGTAGAAATCCCTTTCAACTCTTCAAAAGCCTGAAGGAACTGTTTCCATTTTAAAAGGCTGAAACACATGTCCATTACTATTACTTCTCTTCTCTTCAGGTGGGCGAAAGATGATAGAATGAAAAGATGTTAAGGATATTTTACTTTGCTGAAGTGGAAAAGAAAACAATCTGCATCCTAGAACACAGTTTGAGGGCTCCTTTGCATGGAACAATTTGCCTGGACATACAGCTTCCTGGAGGAGCACCATTAAAGACTTTATCACACCAGGATGGTGTCTTGCAGCAACTGTGTTGCTGAAGTAAACGGGAACATACAGTCATTATGACACTTCTTTGCAATCACAGTATTATGCTGCTTTATGATTTATGGTACTGCGCTCACTCTTTTGCACCGTCTCACTGACCTCACCTTCCTCCCTGTATATACCCTATCCAGCACATGTGTGCCTTTCTATTATTTATTTATTTTTGCCATGATTGCGTGGTTATGGCAAAATGATAAAAGAAATAGGAAAAGAAAAAAAAGGAAAACAAAGTAAAGGTAGCCTCAGATACTTGGAAATAGTGATGAGGGAGGGAGGAAAGGAGGAGAATCACACCAGAATATCAGAACTACAGGGGAATAGACCTGTTGCACCTAAAACATTAGGGGAAAGGCAGCAATGTTGGGAGCCATTGGTGGGTTTTTCCCTCTGGGGAGAAAGGTGGCATATAAGTGAAATAAATAAATAAATAAATAAATAAATGTGTATCACCAGCAATTACAATGCAAAACAGCAACAGGAGAGACACAACATTGTGTGATAAATTATCTTGCTGTAACTACAGTTTATTAAGCTTGACTGATAAAGTCCTAAGCCATAGCATGTTGCCATTTCATGTTGATTAAATACATAAAGAAGGGGAGCTTGTTTACCCTGCTCCCTCCTTCATAATTTTTGTCACTTTCTATGCTTGTCTTCCTGAAGAGGAGAGCCTACTTAGCCCTGCTGTTCCAGAGTTTGGAATTGCATTGAGAGCCTCCATGTGTAGAGGCATATTTCCCTTTCACAAAATTGTCTTTCATAGGTACAGAGCAATGGAAATGACAATGGAGTAGATGGGGTCTGCACATTCCTCCTCCTTGGATAATATTGTGCATGAAGGAATCTGCTGGCTTTAGTCATTTGGAGGGAACTGAGGAACAAACAGGTTAAGAATATGTCTTTGTTTCTGTTGGGCTGACAATACAGAATTGTAATTAGAACACATCGGGTCAGGATTCCACAACATCTGTGCTCCGGATGTGTTGAACTGCAACTCCCAAAGGACACACAGGCTGGGGATGATGGAGGTTATAAGTCAACATACCTGAAGGTGACAAGATGAAGAAAATGTAAGGGATGAATGCTCCCTTACATTCCAGTTGTTCTTCACAAACTCTTGTGGCAAAGAATTGATGATCAATAACTATTAACCTTGCATATATTATTGCAACTTCGCTGTGTGTGTATGTGCCTTCAAGTTGCCTGTTGACCTGTGCATCCCATGAATTTCTTAGGGCACGGAGTATTCAAGGGTGGTTTTGCCAGTTCCTTCTTCTGAAATATAGCCCACAGCACCTGGTATTCATTAGTGGTCTCCCATCCAAGTACTACCCAGAGCTGATGCTATTTAACTTCCAAGATTGGATAGGATCTGATGCATTTAGGATATTTAGGCCCCTTGAAATCTAGCTAGTTGAATCCATATGGGCAGATATTTGTTTTTTTAGTTCTCATCAGGTATCTGGTAGAACATCAGTAAAGGACTTCTCATAGTGTTGAAATAAAATTTATCATCTTCTTTGATTCACTTGGGTAAGTGTGGTCTTAACACACCAACTATCTATTTATTTACTAGTATGCTCTTCATACTCTCTCTCTGGCTTTGGATTCAGGAAGGACTCATCCCGCGCTTTGTACAAGTGCGTTGGTGACTAAAAAGGCCAATCCTGGACAAACAGGTCTGGTTGCAGAAAGCACAGGGGAAAATCTCCTTGGGTGATGTTTCCAGGTTATGGTTCTTTCTGCGTTGTCGTTTCTCTTCGAGACTCGTTTGCCGTGAGCTTTTGAGAAAGGCTGCAGTATTGTGGATAGTGCGTCTCCATACCTCCCAATGCGAGGCCAGGGCAGACCATGCTCTTCATACTACAAGCAAACAAATGGGCCCTAGAGCAGATCAAGCCAGAAATCTCTCTGGAAGCCAAGATGACAATACTGAGGCTATTGTACTTCAGACACATCATGAGAAGGCACAACTTATAGGGGAAAAAAAACCAATAATGCTAGGAAAGGTGGAGGGAAGCATGCTAGATGGATGGACTCTATTAGGGATGTCACAGGTATGATTTTGCAGGAACTAAGCAGAGCAGTGGAGGACAGGGAGTCTTGGAGATGTCTCATCTACAGGGTTGCCATTGGATGAAATCAACTTCAGGGCAGTTAACAACAACATATAAATGGACAAGATCCAGATCAATGTGATCCAGGATGGTATTGTCACAAGTGGGGACTGTTGGCTTCATTGTTAATGGGGTGATGAATCTGCACTAAGTTTTAGTCAGAAGGTTAAAGGCTCTATCCAAGGTACTGGGCCAATTTTGGAGATAGAACTCAGCATCTTGGATATCTGATTTAAAGTTTATAATAAAACCAGGAGCACATTCATTGCTTTAATGCCATTGGAAATATTAGCCTCTACTGGCTGTCATAGGCATTTCTTGATGACGATTTTGTAGGTTAAAGTGAAGGTTTTGTAGGTTAAAATCAGCACCTTACTGGTTAAATCATAAGTTAGCTGGCTGCAAATGCAGCTGATACAGAACTCATCAAAGAATTTTCTTTCCAGCTCTCCTTGCCAGATTGTTTCATATTATGTATTTCAAACTTTAGAGAGCCAGAGCAGTTTAGGGGTTTGAATATTGCATTGTGACTGTGGAGATCAGGGTTCAGTTCTCCACTTGGCCATGGAAACCCACTGGGTGACCTTGGGAAGTCACATTCTCTCAGCCCCAGAAAATCCCATGATAGGTTCACCTTTGGATCACCATAAATTGGAAGTGACTTGAAGGCAATCATTTCAAAGTTTAATTTTTTTTCCAAACAGAGAACTGTACTGCTTTAAAAGTCTGATTTACCCAATCCTGTCCATACTGTTCAAAGTGGGTTTAAAACTTCTTCCTTATTTCCTGTATTTTCACAAGGGCCCTCTGTCATTTTGATCTTATTGCTAGGCCACTGAGATTGGGAAGTCATGGCTTTCTTAAGGCACTTACTGAAATCATGGTTGAGTAGGCTTTTTGAATCCCTCTCCATTCCTATATTAGCAAGTTGTACAGAGATAGGGAGAAAAAGGAGCACATAACACATGGAATTAATAATAACAGGTCCCTCCTAATGTTGACAAGACTTCTGCACTTAAAAGAAGTAGCAAAGGACTATGTTGGCAAGCTGCTAAATAATAAGAGCCAGGAGGATATCCCACCCTATGATGTGTATTTATGTTGTCCTAAGAGGCATCCATTTTGCCCCATGCAGAAGGACAAACACGGAGGGCTTACTAATTTGGCTGATATTTGCATAGAAACCAAGTCACTGCTTGCTTCAGGGGATACAAGCTTCTGGCATGTATGTAGGGTAAGACTCAATGATATTTGCCATATTAATTTTTCATTAATGTGCTAATTTTACAGTGGAAATCCAGGTCCATAATTCAGAAATTAAGTATAAATACAGCTGGCCATAGAGAGAGATGCCATCACATATTGTGGGTTGGCAGAGACTCCCAACTTGGGGTATAGTAATACTTATAGGATGCTTCTGGCATGATTAGATTTAGACTAAGAAAGCCATGATTTTAATTCTGATTTCCAAATGTATTTCTTTAATTAAAATATTTACATTATGCACTATATTATGGAACCTCAGGGTGATGTATACTAAAATGAATTTAACTAGTCTAAAACAATAAAAAAACCTAGTGTAAACAGACTAAAATATGTCAAACAATTTGACAAGTCAAGACCAGTTTAAAACCTATTAAAACACTTTCATAGAATCCTAGAATCATAGAGTTGTAAGAGACCTCAAGGGCCATCCAGTACAACTCCTTGCCATGCAGGAGTACACCATCAAAGCATACTCAACAGATGGCCATCCAGCCTCTGTTTAAAAACCTCCAAAGAAGGAGACTCCACTACACTCCAAGAGAGTGTGTTCCACTGTCAAACAGCTCTGTGAGGAAGTTCTCTCTAATGTTGAAGTGTAATCGCTTTTCCTGTAGTTTGAATCTATTGCTCCAGGTCCTATTCTCTGCAGCAGCAGAAAGCAAGTTTGCTCCCTCCTCAATATGACATCCCATCAAACATTTAAACAGGGCTATCATATTGCCTCTTAACCTTCTCCTCTCCAGGCTAAACATACCGAGTTCCCCACATCTCTCCTCACAGGGCATGGCTTCCCACCCATAACCATTTTGGACACATCTTTTGACATGCTCCAGCTTCTCAATATCTTTTTTGAATTGTGGTGCCCAGAACTGGACAGAGTATTCCAGGTGAGGTCTGATCAATGCAGAATATAGTGTTACTATTACTTCCTTGTATCTAGACACTATACCTCTATTGATGCAGTCTAGACCTAGACACCCTTTTTAGCTGCCACATCACACTGTTGACTCATGCTATTTAACATTTACATGAAACCGCTGGGAGAGATTCTCCGGAGACACGGGGCGCGGTGTTATCAGTATGCTGATGACACCCAAATATATTTCTCTGTGTCTCCGACTGATGCAGTGACCAGGGATGGCATTTCTCCTCTAGATGCCTGTCTGGACTCAGTAATGGGCTGGATGAGGGAAAACAGACTCAGACTGAATCCAGAGAAAACGGAAGTGCTCATGATAGGTTCCCCCGGTCCGGGATTGGAGGTTTGTCCACCTGTCCTGAACGGGGTCACGCTCCCCTTGAAGGACTCTGTTCGCAGTCTGGGGGTGCTCCTGGACTCATCGCTTCACCTTACAACTCAGGTGAGCGCGACAGTCAGAAGCACCTGTTATCAGCTTCGGCTGATACGCCGGCTGTGACCCTTCCTGAGCCGTGGGAACCTTGAAATGGTGGTACATGCTCTGGTAACCTCTTGATTGGATTTCTGTAATGCGCTCTACATGGGGCAACCCTTGTACCACACTCGGAAGCTACAATTGGTTCAGAACATGGCAGCAAGACTGGTTACTGGATCTTCCAGGGCCAGCCATATAACACCAGTATTAAAAGATCTACATTGGCTGCCTATTCGCTTCCGAGCCCAATACAAGGTGTTGGTTATTACCTATAAAGCCCTAAATGGCTTGGGCCCAGGGTACTTGGAGGACCGTCTCTCTCCATACAATCTGCCCCGCACACTCAGATCTGCCGGGAAGCAATTACTGAGAGTTCCAGATGCGAAATATGTTATAACAACGCAGAGGGCCTTTTCCATCTCGGCCCCTCAGCTCTGGAACTCGCTTCCCGGCAAGCTCCGCTCGGCCACCTCCCTTGACCAGTTTAAAAAGGGTTTAAAAACCTTTTTATTCCAACAGGCTTTCCCCTAACTGTCCCCGATGCTGCCTCCCCTCCCCCCCACACTGTTATTGTTTTGTTATCTCGAGCTAGCTGGATATTGTTATTTTAATCTGTGCTTGTTATTTTAACTGTAATTTCCTTGTTGGTTTTATTGTACTGTTGCATTTTATACTGTAAGCTGCCTTGATCTGCGGAAAGGCGGGATATAAATAAATAAATATATTATTATTATTATTATTATTATTATTATTATTGTTCAACTTGTGGCTTTAAGACAATTTAAAGCTATGTGCATGTGCAGACTGGGATGAAACCAATTAGACCTGATATCCATTTTGCTTGCTTCACTACATATTTTCCCTCTTTCATTTGCTGTCTTTTAAAATGCTATATAAGACATGTGTCCATCATTTCAGTGTGGTTCTAGTTCCTCCACTTGGCTACCAGTCATTTTTCAAGGTCCAAGACCTAGGATTTGGCGAGAGAGCTTAGTCAACTATTGTCCAAAATGGATGCCTGAAATAATAGCAGCTACAAAGCCTATGCATGACTCCTTTCTACAGCAGACACACCTAAGTTAGCAGTGCTCTCTTCAGAATCTTTGGTGGGGTATTTTCTGAAAATGGCCCTATTTTATGGGTATCCTTTCCCTACACATTGAGGAATCCCTATACCTTTCAATTGTGTGGTTGCATGTGAAGATCTGCTCTATCTTTTGGACCAGTTTTTGGTTGTGAGCCTAGCACGTCTGTGTAGCTCTCTCCTGGTATGTCTCTGACCTATTTTTGTCTCCTTAACATTTCATCAAAATTGAATGACTTTCTTATTTATCAGGCATTTCTACAGGATTTTAATAATATTGAAACCGTTCACAATAAAGTTCTGAAACAAGAGTAAAGAAAGAACTAGGGCTACTTAGCTCAATATATCAAAATCTGTGGGTGGGAGGAGAAGAGGAGTGAGCAACTGCAACTTCTCCAGGACCTATCAGTTTTGCTTGGACCCTTTAGAGTCTGAATGGATTGACAAAATTCCGAAAACAAAGGCATACCCAGATTGGAAGAAACCAGAAATTGGAGGGTTTTTTTAAAAAAAATGTTGACAAGGGGTGGCATACAAAGGAAGCTGCTGAAGGCTTCTGAAAGAGGCAATTTACTTATTTATTTTTGCCAGATAGATGTCAGCCTAGATGGAGTTTTATTTTTCCTGTCCTTCTTGTAGGAGCTTAGCCACTCTATTGTCTTCGTGATTTCCCTAAATTGTTTGATCCTGGAAGCCCTGGTTAGTACTTGGATGAGAGATGCCAATGAATACTAGGTGTTGTAGGCTGTATTTTAGAGGAAGGAACTGACAAAACCACTACTGAATATTCCTTGCTTAAGAAAACCCTATGACATTCATGGGTTTGCCTTAAGTTGACAGGCAACATGAAGATGTGCACAGACACGTGCACAGACACACACACACATGCACACACACCACAGTGGTGAGAAAGGCTCTGTACGCTACTTGTCCTTGGAGAAAGTTGGTTTTAGGATTCTTTTCTTCCCTAAGTCGCAGGGGCCTTTCAGACTATACAATTAAAGCACTATGATTCCACTGCCCATTTTAACTGTATTCTACGGAATCCTGGGTTTTTGTTTGTTTGTGGAGCACTGGTGTATTCTGGCAGAATATTCTAAATACATTTCCCTAAACTATACATTCCAGAATTCCATGATAATTAAAATGGAACCATAGTGTTATTAATTGTGCAGTGTAAAAGAGCCTTTAGAATCTACCTTTTTCCTCCTTTTTCTCTCTTCCTTGGTATCCTTCGATCCAAAGCTTGGAAATGTTAATATTAGCACTAACATGATACTATTTAACATGAAACCACAAGTCGGTTGGTTGACATTAATAATTTTTGTGAATGTCATAAGACCAATTTATTACATTAATTATTAGTGGCATGTTACTTTTATTTTTTTTTTAAAAAAATGGTATGACTGAAAATGGCTTACCTGGGCAATTCTCCAAATTATGTCCCCCAAATAACAAATTAAAACAATGAGATATCTTAGTTACTCAACCTATTGATGTCATTGTTGTTTAACTATTTAAATAACAGATTCAAAAACTATTCTTATACAATTTAATGAATTAGAGGTAGTAAATTTATTCTGACAAATTATATACAACATCTATTGAGAACTCCAATTTGCTTAACCAAAACATCACTAGTTTTCCCAGGTCCAGTCTCAGCACAGACCGTGCTTTCCAAGTTAAATTATTCATATTTGAACTCAGTGTATGGATTTTATTGTCCATTTAGTTTTCTGCTTTTTATGTTAACATGCATGGGAATGTTCCTTGCATTTCATTTAATTAATACCTTACTAGAATTCATCTAGAAGTACTTTTAAGTGAGTGCTTATTGTCATGAGTTAATTCCCAACATGATCATTGTGTACATTTTTGTTTATTCTTATGTGATAAATAAACAATTTCCTGTGGAATAGATCTGGAGTGACGGTGGACTGAAGGTGGCTTGTGGTCTGTGTTGGGAAATGCTCTTTGTCCCCTCTACAATTGCCCATCCCGATCTATAAGACTGGAGGAGGACTACACTTTGGTAACTTCCATTGAGTATATCTGGAAGATGGCTGCACAGTAGTTTTCCAGTGTTGCCTCCTGTTCCATTTTTTCCAAATGCATTTTGAGAATCGAATGGACTGAACTCCATTCTGGAAACAGATGGGATACAATCTGATCATCACACTGGCCTGTTAATTTTGGCATCCATCACAACCTGCTAATATACTGACTTGCTCTGGTCTTCTGCTTTCTATATAGTCTTTTGCCTACACAAAAATATATATGCAGCTTCTAGTGCCACATGCCCCCCCCCTCGATTCCTTCAGTGTTCTTTAATCCATTCCGCTTGTTCAGGTATCCCACACTAAATAGTGCAGTTCAGAGCCACATTTAGGGTGTGTGTGTGTGTGTGTGTGTGTGTGTAACCACATTCTGCTAATTCTGTTAATTAGTCATTCTGCGAACCCTAAACTCTAAATACAAATTCTGTACCTGTTACTTTCAGCAGGTTTGCATTTAATCTATCTGTGTCTGGATGAAGTATAAGATTAGGTGAACGGCCTTGGAAAGAAAGAAAGAGAAAAAAAGAGAAAGAGGATGTGGTCAACCCACTTATCAAAGGCTACATCTCCGCTAATCTGAAAGCAAGACACAAAACAGAATTTTCCTTTTATTTCTCTGCAAACGGAAGCCCATTGTGTTTCCATCCTTGGCTGTGTCAGCAGTGATAGCCCTTTTTTCCAGCATTGATTGTTGACTTCCCTTGACACCATATCACAACCCATTAGTGCTGAAAACTGACAAGCCTGGCTGCAGCAGCAAAATGGCAAGTTTAAAAGAAAATGTACAAGGGGACACAGAAAGAAACAGTATTAGTATAAAAAGTTATTTTTCCAAATCTTAACTCTTTCATGGCTCAATAAAAGAGAGAAAGATTGTAATTATATGCTTTGTTTACTAAGCAGGAATGCTTAAAAATAAGATACAATACTATTATTATTTTTTTTAGAATTTATAGTTTTGCCATGTGTTGAGAGGATCCCTTATGATGATCTGTGGAAATATTTTGCTGATGGTGTTCTACTTTACTTTTACTGTTTTTCATGTGCTTCAGATAAACAAATGGTGCTGCACCATAGTTGCAGATGTCTTGGAATCCCTTTCCTTTGGTGCTGTTTGTTAACTTAGGTGGTTGAGATTTTTGCTTTGTTTTTTCTTTCTTTCTTTTTTTCATAACCACACAGTTATATAGTGACTGTATTGTGGAAGTTACAATAATAGGAACAGCAAGCGTTGCTAGTGATTGCCCAGGGGAAGTAAGTGACAGCATCCATAGTTCCAATAGGCCTTGTACATGCAGAGATACAGGGCTTGAGCAAGGGCAGGCAACTTGTCAAAATCATAGAGCCAAGGTCCCAGCTTGATATTACTCTAAGGGTGGCATGTATGCTTTGCTCTATGAAAAGCCCAAGGGATGCTGAAAGCAAACCAATGCAGCCTATTAGCAAGCTACCAACTGTTGTTACTTGCAAATGGTTAAGAGTGAACAGCGGTAGGAATAACAGCATCAACAATAGGAAACAAGCACCTTTGGTAGGATAGTATGAAATGAAGAAAAAACATGTCTTAATTTCCAAATCAAAGAGTGAAATCGCTTTAGCCTTCATGGAATCAGATTATTTAAGGCAAGTTTTCTCAACTAACGTTCTCTGGAACTCTAATGTTCCAGGAGAGGTTACTAGGGGTTCCACAAGAAATTGTGACTGGAAAAAAAATACACTTAAAAAAAGCTATAGATATAATAATGTTTATGCAGGGATTCCCTGAGACCTTAAAATTATTTAAAGAGTTCCTCCAAAGTAAAAAGGTTGAAAAAGACTGATCTAAGGTGTGTTCTTCTGCCCCCACCTCCATCATGATTATGATTGTTCAGTGCTGGGGAGACAAAAGTACTCTGCAGTTCTCTGTTTATATTCTTATCAAGGGAAGCAACAGATAATTTTGTCCATTTTCTTCTTGATGTGAGAAACAAATTCGCAGTCCAGAAGTTATTTCACTCATTTTGTGCAAAAATTGCATATGGTTGTTTTGCGCAGAGACAAATATGTTCTGTAAAGGAAATAGTATTTTCTGCACAAAAATATTATTTTCTACACAGAAAATGCTGTTTCTGGGACTGAAAATACTATTATCTGCACAAAACAATCATGTGTGAATTTTGTGTAGAATAAGTCTCAAACTGCAAAGATTCTCATCATCTACATCTACAATCAGTGTGGTTTCTTGACACTTGACCATTTTTGGGAATGTGGAGTCGAAGGCTTTCATGGCTTGCATCCATATTTTGTGGGGTTTTCGGGCTATGTGGCCATGTTCTAGAAGAGTTTCTTCCTGACGTTTTGCCAGCATTTGAGAATGCTTGCCTGGAAAGGAGTTGGGTATGTATATACTGTGTTACCCTGGGTAGGCAGGAGTGATTTGCATGTGTATTGTTCTGTTGACTGAGGCCTGCCATTAGCCACAGAACAATCCACATACTCCTGCCTTCCCAGGGCCACACAGTGTGTGTGTGTGTACACACACACACACACACACACACACACACACACACACACACCCAACTCCTTCCCAGGCAAGGATTCTCTGAAGATGCCAGCCACAGATGCTGGCGAAACGTCAGGAAGAAACTCTTCTAGAACATGGCTATATAGACCGAAAACCCACAAAAAATTATTTTGGGGAATATTTTTGAATGGACTCCCCATCCTTGATCTGCATGTGCTTAAAGGCATTCCCTTCTTTTCCACTTCTACTTACTACATGTGTTCTGAGCCTAATTTTCTAACAGCAAAGAACAAATTAGGTTGAGATGTAAGAATTACTTGCCTTAGGTGCAGTCTTGATTGGGATGCAAAATGAACCTAAAAGTTCATGTAACAGAGCTACTGAAATAGCATTAAACTGTAGCATGGTCCCCCCTCCCCAGTTTTCAGACATATTTTCAAGAGGTGGCGCCATCATGCTGAGAAGCTTAATGAGAATAGCAGGACCCACAGAAATACACAGTGATGATGATTCTTTCTGGCTTGATGAGGCTACTGTCATTTTTTAAAAGCCTCAAAATCTATTGTGGAAGCCCACCCACCTTGCAAAACAGTTAAGGTCTTTGGCTTGGATCCTGTGAAGCACTAGTTTGGGTAGAATGGAGGAAACCTCTGGTCAGGAGGGGGATTTGTGGTTACTGCCAGTTTTCTTCCACTAATGCAGCTCTCTAAGTAATATCAAAAATCAGAGCTGTATGTTTGTATGTGTATGTATGAGCCTTCAAGTTGACCTATGGTGATTTCAATAGGTTTTCTTAATTATGGAATATTCAGAGGTAAATCACTTCCTTTGAAATTTATTCCACAGTCCTTGGTATACCTTGATGGTCCCCATTACAAGTATTAACCAGGACTAACTATGGCGGGTTATAAACCGCCATAAAGTACGCGCTCTGTGCGTACTAGGGTTAGGAAGGGCCGTATTAGGGTTAGGAAGGTTCTTACCTTCCTGACGGCCCTTCCTCCCAGTACGTGCAGAGCGCGGACTTTATGGCGGCGCCCATCCACATGGGCGCCGCCATTTTGACATCTTGGACGCTGTGCGTCCAGACGTGTCATGGCGGAAGTGACGCCACAAGGGCGCGCTCCGCCCCTCGCGGTGCCACTTCCGCGTTCCAAAAAGGAGCGCCATTTCGACACTCCTTTTTCGCTGTGTGGGGAAGCCTCGCGGTCTGGCCGCTGGGGCTTCCCTACGCAGCGAATGGTGGCGGCGAGAAAACAGCCCCTTGAGGGCTGTTTGTAACCCGCCTATGTTTGGTTTCCATAACCACAAAGGAACAGGATCCTTCAGGTTATTTAGGCTTAGCCAAATAAGAGAGCCTATGGCCATACTACCCTGAATATACCTGATCTCATCTGATCTTGGCTGAAAAGCAGGGTTGGGCCTGGTTAGTCCTTGCATGGGAGACCACCTGGTGCTGTAGATTAAATAAGATCTAGGAGAAGTTATTTTTAATGCTACAGATTCCAGTGATTGCGGGATAATTCTGGGAGCTGAAGTACAAATGATACCTTTTACAGTCTCTGTTATCACCTTTTTAAAAGGCAGTCTACCAGCCCACAGGAATAGATATTTTGAGGGATGTAGAACACTGATGTGGGAGGAAATGGGAAAAGACTGTTCAGCAAGCAAAAGACTGTTTCTGTTATTTAGGGTCCAAACCCATGCCGGTTACCTAGGAAAAAGCATTTGGCTCTCCCTACTTTCAGATCACAGATGCAACCAGAGGATTCTTAGCCTTATCCTTGAGGGTTCAACATTAGTTTTTGCAACTAATTGTGCATGAATCAGGTTGATTAATCTTAACCTGTTCTCATGGAGAATGGCATCTCAGAATAATTTTGGCCAGCTGGCTTTTCACAAACCTTATATGCTTTCATAAGGTCTGGGTTGGTCTGTTCCACTAGGGAAGAGATCCTCTTTTTCCAAGAATGAAACTGTCTGAAATAGAGTTCTGGCGAAGAAAATTATTTGCTTATGATATGGATTTCTTTGACATATCGTAGTCTTTACCAATAGAAATTGAGATTCTTGGCTCCTGACTCCACTGTTAGAAATGTATTTAGATTCTTACAACTTATATTACACATGCATGCAATATGGTACCAATACACACAGGATGGAAAGAATAAGAACATGGCTGCATTTTAAACTCTCCACGTGGAAAGGAGCCAGTTGTTGCTGCCTCTTGACAACTGGGCTGCCCCAAAGGCAGCCAAAGAAAGCTGGAGGGGATCTGGGCAGGAGTCTGCTGGCTTAGCTTTTTGTCACTTTAACCATGCTACGGAGAAGGCAAGAAGTGGAATTTCTTCAGCTGTTCCTTTCCTCTTCCAAGCCCTTGCACAGACAAGAGGAAACCTTTCCCCTTTCCCAAGTCCTTTGGCAAATGCAGAGACCTTGGAAGCGGTGCGGAGTCTTGTTTCACATGCTCAGAAAAACATTCCTAATCTTTCTTTTCTTATTCAAATTTCTGGGCATCTTTCTTCTAAGTTCCTGTACTTGCCAAATGATTTTAGGAGGAAATAACTTTCTGCTCACTTGTCAGGAGATTTGGAAAGTGTGGGTGGGGACAGCAAGGGCTGAATCTAGTTTTAACCCCAACTAGTGTGGACACACTGAAATCAATGCAACTTGCATTAGGCATTACTAACTTTTTCAAGAGGCCTAATCTAATTGGGACAAATACTAGAGTTAAGTAAAGAAATCCAAATGTTGATACTAGGGCACGTGTGGAGCCCACGGTCTTCACTTTTTTGCTTTCTCGAGTGCACCCAACTATAAAGCCTCTCAACCCCCCATTTTTATTTAAAAAAAAACTTTTCAGCATTTTTGGGCAATTTTTGACCCCAAACATATGAAGATGCACTAAGAAATCCTCACCAATACCCCCAAAATTTGTCTCAAAATAATCCCATTTTTCTCTGCAGTCCTCTCAAAATGGTGACAGGAGGTGGTATAGCATCACTTCCTTTTGTCATTTTGAAAGAGGCTGCATGGGAAAAGAGGTATTTCGGATACCTCTTGCTGTGTTTCTGGCCTAGACATGTGGTTGGGAAGGGAAATAGGCCCCTGGCTCCTATATAGTTGCCCACCTCTGCTCTAGAGAGAGAAAACTCCACCAAGAGACTTAAGATGGAAGCAAGGTTTTCTTGCCTTTGTTTATTCCCTTCTTGAAATCTCTGGGTACAGGGGAGAAAACTCAAGTCTTGTAATGGCATGTACTTTCATTTGGATTTCAAATTTGGGAATGGGAGGGACAGCAAGACAAACTCCTTTTGCTCCTTCTCTTCCCACCCTACAGTGCAAAGAGAGACTTTGGAGATGCCATGATGCTCTATGAACACCCCCCCCCCAATAGATTTATTTTTAGACTAAAGTTCAGAGTGAATTCACCACCTTGCTGATATTATAACCACCATCTCTCATGCAAATCCAACCTTAGGCATGTGATCAAGCTACAGGCTGATTTCCCTCCTCCTTGTTGTATGCCTCTGTTTCTATTTAGCAGCTAATTTTCTCTGAGAGTTGAATGGAGGAAGAGCAGGAAAATCTTGAATTTTAAATGACTTTAACATTTGAATTGAAAATAAGTTTGGAAGCTAAGCCAGGTAAGCCTAGGCTCATGGTATATGTGATATGCATAAGCAATTAGTTGGCCTTATGTTCTCCTACCTGAAGTTACTGGATTCTTTCCCTACCTTTTTATTGCTCTTGTTTTTATACAGTATCATGGCATTTGTAGCTACCTTGCTTCGTCTTGTTAAGCTGTTATGTAGGTTTTAATGGGTGGTCTATTTTAAAGATGTGGGCTGGCAGTTTTAAATAAATACACATATCTATAAATAACACCAGTAGGTAGTCTTAGGATGAAGCCAGATTGGTACATCTGTAACAGGTAAAACTGACAATCAGAAAAACAAGCTCTGATTTTATTTTATTTTTTTAATTTGAGAAGGTGTTTGAAAATTGCTGGTTGAGATACTGGTTTATTTTAATTCAGTTTGGGACCAGGTATTCTGAAAGTTAGTGCTGAGCCTGCCTCAAAGGCAAGTACTTCCGTGGGAGGTCCAGTTGCATTTCCTAAGACTCTGTGAGGTTAGGTTGGTGCATACATGAGATCCAGGTTTTTTTGTAGCTGAATTCCCACATAAGGGAAGGAAGTGAGGAACTTGCTCCCAAGAGGCATCAGGCTAGCTTTATTGTTACTAAGCATCCAACAGGCTATTAAAACAAAATTATTTTTTCAGGCCTTTGGCTTTTAAATAATTTTTAAAAGTGCATTTTTAAAGAACACTTAGTTCTGCTCTGTTTTTATGCAAAGATATTACTGTACAGGACTTTGGCAGTCCATTATAAGTTCTAAGTTTAGCTGGTTTTAATAGCGTAGATATTAAAAATTTTGGAACAGTAGGGCAGATATTTTGGAACAGTAGGGCAGATATTTCTAAATGTTCTAGAAATATGTGGTGGGCTTGAGACCACCAAAACTCCATTAATATCTGAGGAAAACAGATAGGCAATTCTTATGGACTGAGTCATTGTTTTCCTTCTATATGCATTTAGTAAGATTTGCAGCAATATAATCATTATTATTGCTGTTACAGTTATTAATAATAGCTAATGATAACTGCATGTCACTTACACAATACATAATTGTAATGACAGTGCAACCTATTACATCATATGGTTTTTCATAAAAAAAGTTAACACATGATTGTTTCTTTTTTACCCCTATTATTTTCCTTATAATTGGCAGAAATCAAGGAAGAGAAGAAGTAAAATTTATCATTTTCACAGGCAACTTGCTAAATTTAAGTACTCAGGTGACTACAGAGCTGTAGGACAAGGACAATAACAACAGGGGGAAAACCCCCCAAATGCTGCTTTTTGACAATCTAGTTCATCAGCAAAAAGTGTCAGACAAACTGCTTTCAGATAGATGGAAAAATCACTAAAAATAAGCAACCTGCCATAGTTTTAAATTTGGATTGCATTTATCAAGTATTTAAGCTACCACATTAAAAAAAACCAATAGCAAACAAGTAGCTGCAGGGATCTAACCTTTATCACCATTCTTTAGGTATGGATGTGAGACATCTAGACCCCATTGGGCAGAGCTGCAGAGATAATAACTTCATTTTTTCCTCTTTATGCTTCTATTCGTTTTCTTCCCTGATACAGTCTCTTGCAAGAATTGACCTATTGGGCCAGTCACTGCACCAAACCCCCAGCAAGGAAAAAGGCAGGAGAATTGTTCTTTTATTGAGAAACCATGCTGGTAAAAGTCTACATTTCACCCAGGAGCGATGGCTTCAGAAGCGATACAGGCTGTGCTGTCTTCTCCCATAGGGATATGTTTTTCATTCCCATGACATGCACAGCAGACTCTCATGGCCTGCTGCCCTTGCAGCCTCACGTTCCTGTCTGAACTGAGCTCCTCCTAGCTCAGAAGTCTAATCAGTCAGTCAGTCAGGAGTCTAATGTACTTCTGCCCTCCTGCCACCAGGATGTCTTGCCTTCTTCATGTCTGGGCAATGACCTTTTAAAGGCTTGTTTGCAGCTTCACTTGCTGTTTTTATACAAAATGTCTCATTGCCATGGACCCCCTTAACAAGTGCCTACTTTATTTTCTCTCTCTCTCTCTCTCTCTCTCTCTCTCTCTGTCTCTCTTTTCTTTCTTTCTGAAATGTTTGGTTGCAAAAAGAAAAAGGATTGCAGTTGAGGTGCCTCTTTTAAATGCATTTTGAATGAGTGTGAGGAAGAAAGGCTTTCCTCTTTATCAATTTTCTTTTCCTTCCCCAAAGAGTCATCTGGCTCTCTCTGACTCCATGAAGACAAACATGCCTCATTCGTTTGTCTGTGGCATAGAAGAGTTGGGTGGTTTAATGGAACAGCACTTCCTTCAAAAGTGTCACTTTAACATGTTGCCATCAGAACCACTTCAGCTTTGTTGGAATCCCAGCCAGTATAGTGGGAGTTGTGGGGATAGTGGGAATTGTAGTGGAACATATTTGGAGGTAATGAGTTGGGGATGGCTGCTATAGTTAATCCTTATTCTAGTGTCAACAGAACTGATGTAGCCAGGTACTGTAGAAAGGCATGTTTTCTATATAGAGTGGGCCCTTGGAATCTGCTGGGGTTTGGTTCTGGGACTTCCCATGATATGAAAATCAGTGTGTTCTCAAGTTCTATTATATATAGTGACATAACAAAATAGTGTCCATTATGTAAAATGGCAAAATCAAGGTTTGTTTTTTGGAATTATTTTTTAAAAAATATTTTCAAGCCATGGATGGTTGAATCTGTAGATGCAGAATCCATGGTATGGAGGGCTGACTGTATAACAGGTTGGGATCCCTTGGACTTCCAGATTTATCACCAGATATGCTTACACAGCACTCGCATAAACATATACCATGTTTTGAGTACATGTGTGTGTAAGGGATCTTGTGACCTTGGCAGTAGTGTGCCTTAAGTAGCTTGTAATCAATAGGTAACATTCGAACAGAGCTATTCAAAGGGGAATATTATTGACAACACAAGGATCAAAATATGCACAACAGTTGCATTGGGGAATTGCAAATACTATGGCAGAGCTTCATGAATGGCAAATTGGCAAATGTGAAATACAAATAGCTACCTAAAAGAGCACAGTTACTTTAGAATCTGGAGATGCTAACCAACATGTTCTAAGAGAGACATGATAGAGTAGTGGGACTGACTCACTTGGATAAGAAGAAAAATTGTGATCGTATTGGGATTGGCACAGAGAAGGAAGAATGGAGCTGATCAACCTTGCTGCAAAGGTGACATTTCTTATCAATATTTCATTTTCTGTCTGTAATGCATTCTTTGCCAACTGTAAGATGACATGCTGGGAGAAAAAGCCTGGAGGTATTCAGTATTTCAATAATTGTATTTATTAACATTTTACTTATATCCTGCCATTCTCCTGGCATGGGACCCAAGACAGTTTACAAAAATGGCTAATACAATTTAATCAATATTCTTGACGCATCTTGTGGTGGTAGATAATGGAGCCACATTTTTTCAAAAATGACAACAGCACTAGAGGCTTTCCCAGCAAACTCTTCTCTGTTCTTAGACAAATAGTCAAAGCACTTCACACATGCGTCTTTTCACGGGTGCTGTATGCATATGGTCATCTTGGTCTATAGTGCAGCATACTTCACAACTGTCCAAGCTGGCTATTGGTGGTGGGAACTGGAGTTCAATATTGGCTTCTGGAGGACCACAGGTTCCCTAGCCATCACCTGTAAGATCCAAGGTTCAGTTTCTAGGCCTTTTCATTTTAAGCTCTGAGCGTTTGCTTGAGATGTGGTGAAGGGGATTCATTTGAAAGTGCTAGAGTAGTTTGATCATATTAATTTGTTTTTAAGGACCAGATTTTCAGAGACAGAATTAATGCAGTTTGACACCACTTTATCATGTCTTCATCCTATGGAATCCTGGGATTTGTAGCTTGTTGTGGCACCAGAGCTCTCTGACAGAGAAGGCTAAAAAGGTTACAAAGCTACAAATCCTAAAATTCCCTAGCATTGAGCTATGTCAGTTAAAGTGTGCCAGATTGCATTAATTCTACAGGGTAGATGCAGCCAAGGACTTAGAAAATGGAAAGGAAAAAAGGGTGTGAAGAGATGGAATTTAAAGCAAAAAGCCATTAAAATGACATAAGCATTTAAAAAAGCAGTGCATCAGTATGGGCAGAACCCTTACGTTTAAAAAGACAAAAACAAAAACTTGCATTAAAGTAATTACTTAATCTTAAGCTGAGCAGAAAATATAAAGAAAGGAGCACTCAGGCTCTCTATTTGCATACTACTCATTTGCCATTAAAAGGTGATATGATACTACATACCAATAATTAGTCAACTTGGCATGTGTTTGCACAGTGGACAAACCATGACAGAATAGTCAGAAGAAGAAATGGTCCTGAGTGCTGAACCTATTTCACCATCAGAAATCCTACCCAGCTCCTTTTGATTGCAGAGAGTTTTCCAGATAGTATCAATATGTTTGCAAACACTTACAGGGATAAAAACTGTACGGCAATTCAAGTTTCCTAAGGCTTCAGCCTTTGTTAAGGAAACCAAATATTTAAATATCATAAATATCAAAGCCAAACCTCTTAGGGTCTAGCTTTAAATCAGCAGAGTAGCAGAAACATCCCCTCGTCTAACTATGGTTCCCTAAGAAATTAGACTGACTCAAAAATAACACAAGTAGCTTGCAGTTTAAACAAAGTTTACTAATGGCTTGAATCTACATAGACATAGAATTTTATCATATGGGGAAAATCAGTGAAAAGTGGGGGTTTAAATGGACATTACCCCATGAAAACTGCACGATCACGTTGAAGATTTCCACATGACATCACAATTAAAGAGAACTTATCCTGACAATAACCAGGTAATAACCAGCAAGAAATCATTCACAGGGAAATCCCATGAATGATTTCCTGCTGGTTATTACCTGATTATTGCCGGGATACATCCTCTTTAATTGCGATGCGTATGAAAATCTTCAATGAGATTGTGCGATTTTCACAGGATAATGTTAGTTTAAACCCCTGCTTTCCCCCCTATTTTCCCCTGTGTGATAAAATCCACAGAGGCTATATCCTAACCTAGCCAATTAATAACTGAAATAAAGAAATTGGCAGCATGAGGTTTCGTAGATTTCAGTCTACTTCCTCAGATGCATCTGAAGAAGTAGACTGAAGTCTACAAAATGTCGTGCTGCCAATTTCTTTCTTTCAATTAGTGTCAAAGGTGCTACAAAATCTCTCTACGTACTGATTATACAGACTAACAGAGCTATAGCTTGGAATTCTAGCTAATGAAAAGTTCAGGTAAAGAAAAAAAATCTCTATCTCACCATCTTTCCAAAGACAGTTGCAAGAGGAGGAAGATGGGGAACTCGACAGGGCAGGAGAAAATCTTTGTGTGTGAGAGAACTTTCCAAAAGGGGAGTGACCAGAATGACATGGTTTGTTTAACGATTTGGAAAGTTATTGCCCTGTGTTTCAGTAGGAGAAAATGGGATGTTTGAATGCAGGGAGACAGCAGGATTTGCATGCAGGAAAGTCTATCGAAGGAGTGGGAGAGAGAATGCAAAAATCTTCAAACAAAAACCATTGTCCTTCTCCCTAGAAAACCACTCCTTCCCAGTATACAGTTATATAAAAGAAGCACATCCCTGGCACCGTTTTGTGGCTTTAGAAACTAAAGCCTCCCCTGCTATTCAAGCTTTAATTACAGGATTGTAGAACAGCAAAATGAGCATTAAATTTGAGTTTTTTGCCAAGGAAATTTATGCACATTTACTTTGGAGTGAATTTGTTTGTGACTAGAAAGGAGCTGTCAGTGAATGTTGTATGCCACCTTTAGGCAGATGATGCTATCTTTGCCCCAAACTTCAATTCTTCCCTCCCCAGGCTTCATTTTTGACAAGATGAAGAAATGTTTAATTTGTTTAAGTGTTTAAAGTGATGTCTTTCAGCATTACAAATTATAAATTATAGAGGGCTTCCATATGTCTATAGAACAATCAAACTCTATTATTGAAAAAAACAGTAAAATAACAGAAATGGGTACAAATATATTGATAACTGTACTACATACAGTTGATATCAGTTTTGGGCTTTCATCTGTTCTACATGTCTTAAATTTAAGTCATGCATTCAGCAAAACGGGGACATTCTTCTGGAATGTGTACGTATACAAAGGGGATCACATTTTCCCCATGCTGTATTATGTGAAAACAATCCCGTCATATAATCACCCTAGCATATCTGCAAGAGAGTTAGGTCTGTACCTTGTTTTCTGATCGGCTGGTTAGTTACATGCAGTGCTTTTTATACACAGTGGAACATTTAAAAAATGTGATTCTTCATCTGCATTGTGATCCTGTCAAATAGTTTTGTTGAATGTGTTACTTGATTCTCGACAGTGCAGTCCTATATAGAACTACTCAAAAGTCAGTTTCAGTAAGACTACTATTAAACTCTTAGTTCAATACTAGGGCTTGGACATCGATATATAAAGCCTTAGGATCAGACTAGATACCCTAGAGTTAACCCATGACCACCAGAGTAGTCCTCGGACATCGCTGGCTCTTCAGCTTACAAATGAAGATGAGCACCACCCCCAACAGTCTGTTATGAATAGACAATCAAGGGACTACCTTTACCTTTTTAAAGGAATCATATGTGTACCTACTCAGAAGCAAGACCCATAAGGACTTTCTCCTTATTTAGAGGGTTAGGCTGCATCCACAATCCACCTTGACACCACTTTTGTTGCAATGGCTCAATCCTGGGAACTGTAGTTTATTGTGGCATCAAAACTCTCTGACAGAGAAAGCTAAATGTTTTACAAAACTACAGTCCCCAGGATTCCATAGCATTGAGCCATGGCAGTTAAAGTGGTGTCAAACTGGATTATTTCTGCAGTGTGGATGCAGCCATAGGATTGCAGCCTCAATATAACTTGCCTTGCATTTAATCCTCAGTTTTCTCCAGACTCTGACCTTGGTGCTAACATTCATTTACTTTCTGACCGATTATGTGTAGCAAATCTTCAAATTAATAATTTCTTTAACTGGATTTGCTGATAGCAATGTTTTGTGTTTTGTTTTGTTTTGTAAAAGGAGGAGGGGCTGCCATATCAAATCAAGCCAAGGGAGAAAATACACAGTGAGATACATATGCAGGTCTTTCATACTCCAGTAGAGGTCAGATACCTACAAGAAAGCTAATTTATTGCAGCATGATAGATTATAACAGCTCATTTGGAGTTCCATTGTATAAATCACTTAAATGTGTATTTACATAACATTCCTATTAATTACTGCAAAAGCGGTAATGATTCTGTCTGAGCTCTTCCAGTTTATCTTGCAAATTTGTATTTAAGCAATTCGGTTACAGGTAATATTTAATCGATAGACCATAACTGCTCATTTATCATGCCAAAGCTGTGTATAAACAGTGAAGTTTGGACTGGATGGAACTTAATGGACCTGCTTAATATATTGCACAAGTAATGTGTGTCTCTGGGTGTACACGTACACACAAATGTAAATTTGCTGTTTGAACTCTTTAGCGTGATATGCTTATGTAGAGTCGATCTTAAGAGTTTGGATGAATCTCTGCCTTGACTCAGCAGAAACTGTGGCGGGTTATAGACCGCCGCTTTGAGGCGGTCTGCTGCCACTGCCACTTGCTCCGTGCGGGAGCCATAGCAGCCACACCGTGTGGCTCCCGTGCGGAGCAAAAAAGGAGCTCCAAAATGGAGCTCCTTCTTGCGGCGCCTCTATGATGTCGCGAGGGGCTGCTGGCGCATTCGCGACGTCATAGGCGCTGCGACACGTCTGGACGCTATGCGTCCGATACGTAAACATGGCGGCCCCCATGTGGAAGGGGCGCCGCCATGTTGTACGTATGGAATACATACTAGGGTTAGGGGGGTGCGGAAGCACCACCCCTTCCTAACCCTAATACGTATTCCATACGTATTTTTTGGCGGTCTGTAACCCGCCCCAGTAATTACTGGAAGGGCTGTAAAAAGGCTGCAAATCAAATAAAGGAGAACTTCTACTCATGCTGAATTCTCCTGCTTTGTATGGAAAGGGCCTAACTCAGAAAAGTTCCTTTTTTGGACTACAACTTTTAGATTGATGGTCATGGTGGCTGGTGGATTCTGGAAGCTGAGCCCCACAAAGAAACTTTTCCAGGCTCTTATAGTGGGTAAAACCCCCCCACATACATTACACTGCTACCTCGGGTTACGAAATTAATTCGTTCTGCAATTCCTTTCGTAACCCGAAAATTTCGTATCCCGAAACACTTTTCCCATTGAAAATAACTAATGCGTTCTATGACCTCAGACTGAACCTGCAACTCAAAACAAAGGGACAATAGAGGCCTATTAAGCTAAGTACCCTACAATACAAGTTGCCTGAGGCACTAAAGAGCTTAACAATGACTGGCAGGTCCATTCTAAAGTTTCTAAAGGATAAAGAAAAAAAGTTTTTTTCTTATCTTTGATGGTTCTGGCATCTCAGAGTGAGGCAGGAGGAGGAGGAGGAGGAGCTCTCAAATCATCACAGCCATGACCAAAGCAACCCCATGGTCACACTCTCTGGCCCGCATCAATTCAAGGCCAGACTTTCAAAACTCACACCCCACACCCCACACTCTCAAATCATCACACCCATGACCAAAGCAACCCCATGGTCACACTCTATGGCCCGCATCAAATCAAGGCCAGACTTGCAAAACTCACACCCCACACCCCACACTCTCAAATCATCACACCCATGACCAAAGCAACCCCAAATCTAAAAAAGCAACCCCATGGTCACACTCTATGGCCCACATCAAATCAAGGCCAGACTTTCAAAACTCACACCCCACACCCCACACTCTCAAATCATCACACCCATGACCAAAGCAACCCCATGGTCACACTCTCTGGCCCGCATCAATTCAAGGCCAGACTTGCAAAACTCACACCCCACACCCCACCATCTCAAAGGATAAAGAAAAAAAGTGTTTTTCTTATCTTTGCTGGTCTTGGCATCTGGTCCTGGCATCTCGGAGTGAGGCAGGAGGAGGAGGAGGAGGAGAGGGGCAGCCCAAAAAGCCAAATTTAAACCAATTCAAGCAATTTAACCACTTCAGCCAATTCAAGCAATTTAACCACTTCAGCCAATTTATCCAATTCAAGCAATTTAACCAATTCAGCCATGTTAGCCAATGCCACCAATTTAACAAAGTTAACCATTTTTTAAAAAAAAATTTGGTGTTTTTTTTAAGGGTCACCTTTTTTTTAAGGGTCACCTTTTGCCTTCTTGGATGACGGTTCTCCCTCTCTAGTGAAGAACTGGTCCAAGGATGTCTGCTTTTGCCGGCCCTTAAGCAGGTTCTTAAAATGGCTAAGGCAGACATTATCAAAATGTTCAATGGCATGGCTGGTGAGCACCTTCTCAGGGTGGTGCTTCTCCACATATGAAGACACATTGTGGAATTGCCGCAAAATGTCTTTAATTTCTGCCGTTGGCAAAAATGCCCCCGCAGCCTCCTCCTGCTGGCCCCTGTCGAAATGGAGCACGTCCTCATCCACGGCCGAGTGTTGCATCGCCGCCAAGGCCTTCAGGTCCTCCGTTGTCAGGTCCTCGTTGTGCTCCTCGATGAGTTCCTCCACGTCCTCGTTGTCCACGTCGAGTCCCAGGGACCTTGCGATGGAGACGATCTCGTGCACCTCTTCTTCTTCACCTGGCTCAGCACCCTCGGTCTGCGACCCTTCCAAGGAAGAAGCATCAGGCCACAGCTTCCTCCATGCAGCAATCAGGTTGTGCCTGGTGATCTCCTGCCAGGCCAAGTCCACCATCTTCAAGCACACGATGATATCAAAATGCTGCTTCCAGAACTCTCGAAGGGTCAGCTGTGTGCTCTCCGTCACACCGAAACAACGCTTGAACAGGTGCTTGGTGTAGATCTTCTTGAAGTTGGCAATCACCTGCTGGTCCATGGGTTGCAAGAGGGAGGTCGTGTTGGGTGGCAGAAACTGGACCTTGATGAAGGAGAACTCCGCGAGGATGTCCTTCTCCAGGCCATGCGGGTGCGCAGGAGCATTGTCCAAGAGGAGGAGGCACTTCAAGGGCAAATCCTCTTCCTCCAGGTACCGCTTCACTGTCGGGGCGAAGACACTGTTGATCCACTCCACGAAAAGGAGGCGTGTGACCCATGCGCGGCCATTGGAACGCCACATCACTGGCAACCTGTCCTTCTGTATGTTGTGTGCCTTGAAGGCCCTTGGATTTTCGGAGTGGTACACCAACAGGGGCTTGACCTTACAGTCCCCGCTGGCATTGGCACACAACGCAAGTGTGAAGCGGTCCTTCATAGGCTTGTGGCCTGGCTGTCTCCTCTCCTCCTGGGTGATGTAGGTGCGGCGAGGCATCTTCTTCCAGAAGAGGCCCGTCTCGTCGCAATTGAACACTTGCTGCGGGACGTAGCCTTCCTCCTCCACCATGGCCTTGAACTCGACGACGAAGGCTTCGGCGGCCTGGTGGTCTGCGCTGGACGCCTCGCCGTGACGGACGACAGAGTGGATCCCGGTCCTCTTCTTGAACTTTTCGAACCAGCCACGTGATGCTTTGAAGTCCGGGGTGGCTGGCTCCTCCTGCGAAGAAGTTCCTTCGCCTGCCTCCTTGCTGGCCAGGTCTTCGAAAATGGTGGTGGCCTTCTCACAGATGACCGAGGTGGTCACAGTGTCCCCGACTCGCTCCTTTTCCTTAATCCAGAGGAGAAGCAGGCGCTCCATCTCCTCGTGCTTCGGTGTCCTCTGCTTGGCAATCGTCGTCACGCCTTTCGCTGGAGCCACAACAGCTCTGATGGCCTCCTTCTGCTTGAGGACAGTGCCAATCGTCGAAGGGTTTCGTCCATACTCCTTGGCAATGTCCACCAAGCGCACGCCCCTCTCGTGCTTGGCGATGATTTCCTTCTTGTCCTCCAAGGACAAGGGAGCCCTCTTCTTTTTCTCACCGCTTGGCTTGGGAGCCATAGCTCAAGCCTAAAAAGGACAAAAGGCACAGGCAATGAGCAAAAGCCACAATTGGAAACCACCCCCACCCCCATGGTCACACTCTCTGGCCCAAACTTGCAAAACTCACACCCCACACTCTCAAATCATCACACCCATGGCCAAAGCACCCCAGAACACAAACCCATAGGCCAAAACCCCCAAATCATAAAATGCCACCCTATGGTGAGACTCTGTGTCCCACATGGGAGCAAAGGCACACTTTTAAAACCCACACTCCACACTTTGAAAACAGCAGAGCCATCAAGAAAGCAAACCAGCATCCACAAATCAGAAAATGCCACCCTATGGTGAGACTCTGTGTCCCACATGGGAGCAAAGGAAAACTTTTAAAAGCCACAGTCCACACTTTGAAAACAGGACAGCCATCAAGAAAGCAACCCAGCATCCACAAATCAGAAAATGCAAGCCTATGGTGAGAGTCTCTCTGGCCACATGTGACCATGGCCAGAGTTTTAAAAGTCACACACCACCACCACCCCACAGCAAACCACCACCCCACATCAAAGCATGCTCACACCCCACAAGAAGAAGGTAAAAATCCATCCACCTACCTGTAGAGAAGTTCCTGATGGCCGGTCTTGATCCGAAGAATACACCTGGCAAAGCCAGAAAAATTCCAAAGGCAGAAAAGCCAGGAAAAAGTCAAAGCCAACAGTGGATTCACGAGTTCGAGCTCAGAAGAGACTCTTCCTCACACACTCCACCAGGCCAGACAAAGGGGGCAGATCAAAAACAAACGGTTTTGTTTCTGAAGCAAAGCCACCCCCCCAATTTCGTTAGCCAATCCAGGTGATCAGCTTGATTTGTCAAGCCAATCACTGCTGCTAACGAAATTCAAAATTCGCGCCACAGCTAACCCCTAACTCAGCCCCCTTAGCTTTCCGTTAGCCCTGGAAAGCCTATAGCTGCACTTTGCATCGTTTGAATTTCGCGCCGAAATGAATTTCGTAACCCGAAAAATATTTCGTAACCCGAAACAGTTTTTCCCTATCCAACTTTTTCGTATCCCGAAAATTTCGTAACCCGATCATTTCGTATCCCGAGGCACCAGTGTATAATGATTCTATCATGTTTGGTCTTTATTTCCATTCCTCCAGCCAACACTGGTATGACACATACTGCGGGGAAAGAGTCTGCCTTGTAAAAAAAAACACATAGCTTCAAACTTTTGTGGATTATCAAGTGTTAAATAAAGCAGAGATTTTAATTTTTGTAGCAGTGAGGTTTCAGAGCAATGTGGACTTCTTCTGGGAAAAAACACAGGAATAACTGGTTGTAAATTTGAAAGCATTATCATAATTCCTGTTTTGATACATACATAAAATTAACTGGCTGGTGTGTGAGTGAGGTAATCTGTTAAGAGAGTGGAACACTTTGGAATAGTGCTCAGCTATTGCAGCTGAACCTGGAATATGTAATTTACTAAATTAAGGAAACATTGCTAGCTTATTCTTTTGTACTTTTCTCCTGTTGTAAGCATAAAATTCACTTTGAAAACCAATTACTTCATTGGCTCTTGTATTTTTAATATAGGCTTTAAATTTTGACCTGTGTAGTTATATTCTTAGCTGTAATAAATAACCAATTAAACAATATTTTTTCATCCATAACAGCAGTATGCTTAGGGTTAAGGAACTGCAAATAGTACAACACAAAACCCTTACTTGTTCCAAGTCACTTTTAAAGTATATAGTTGTTGAGCCAACATCTGTTGATAAATTATTTATTTGTGCTGATCCGAACTCTATTATTGATTACTATTTTATTGTTATATTATGCCTATTGTTATTTAACTGCTTTAAAAATTAATTTCTCTTTTATATGGCATCTGTGATTATTCTGTTTTAAATTTAAAGTAGTAGTTTTTGTTGTTCATTTTGTGTTTATATGATGTAAGCTGTGTTGCCTTTGCCTTCCTCTGTCTTTGGGGGGCATAGCCATGAAAATTACCCTAGAAATATTCTATCAGTTAAATACCAGAAACAATGAAAAAAAAAAAAGCCCAGTGCTACAATCCAGCTCAGAACTAGTGCATTAGACCAGAGGTGGGAATTGTGTGGCCCTCCAAATGATGATGGAGTGCAGCTTCCAGTAGCCTTTGCCAGCAGAATGATGATGAGGCATGCTGGCAGTTGTAGTCCAACAACCTTTGAGGCTGGCATGATTCCCATTCCCATTTTATTTTGATAACAGTAACAGCACAGTATTCTACATACCCACTGAAAAGTCCCTTTCAATTTAGTGGTGCTTAGTCCTAAATACCTTAAAGGCACCAGATCCTGTCTTGGAAGCTGTACTAGTGCTTGGCTACAGACTGCCAATGAATATCAGATGCTGTAGGTTATATTTCAGAGGAAGAAACTGGCCACACCACCTTTGAGTATTTCTTGCCTGAGAAAACCCCGTGGAATTCATGGCATTGCCATAATTGGACAGAGGAACTGAAGGCACACACACACATACAGTCCTAGGTATATGGGTATCGTTTCAGGAAAGTGGATGTAGGATTGTAGCCTAAATAACACTGAATTTTGTGGAATTATGACATAACAGCAGAATCTTATACAGGTTTACTTGCAAGTATGATTGTCCCACAGTGCTTAGCATGGCTTTTTTGTTGTTATGTGCATTTCTTATTTATGGCAACTGTATAAGTCAAGATTTGTTCAGAGGGGTGTTGCCTTTGCCTTCCTCTGAGGTGTGAGAGAATGCAACTTCCCACGTTCACCCAGTGTGTTTCCATGGCTGAGCAGGAATTTGAACCCTGGCTTCCAGAGTGATAGTTCAACTCTCAAACCACTACACCATGCTGGCTCAGCTGAGCATGACTGACTTCCAAATAAGCTCTCAGCCAGTTTCCTTAGAAATAGGAAATGTTTTAGGATTTCAGCCTATAGCACCAGTCTTACATGTGCACTTGTAATAAAAGAGACTTTGCATCTGTAAAAATGATATCATTAGAAGTGAGATATCATTAGAAGCTGGCATGCATATGTGCAAATTACAAGTCTGTAGAAAATACAGGAGACATTTCTCAGCTGTGACTAGAAGCCACTGATATAGGTAAAGTGGTAATTTTATGGTAAAATTTTCTTTCATATAGGATTATTTTCTCTAGAAGCTTAAAGGACATTAGTTACATCTAAAATACTGGTTATTTTATACACCCCAGAAAACATTAAAAAACTTCTATATGCGTAATGCAGAATTCTTTGTTAAAAAAAACAGCAACCCATTGCTATTCCTTGGAAATCTTATGTTCCTATGTACCTCAAGGCTTGTAAAAGAAAAATGAAGGCAGAAATTGCCCCTTTGAGAGTTGTTCATAAATGATCTTTGGCTGTCTTTCAGAACATTAGTCTCACTCTTTATGAACTGCACTTGACACCTTGTAAGGTCTAGAGAATTTTCTCTATCTCAGACTGTTCTACATGGTTATTTGCCAGTAATTTGTATTTAGAAGACGAGCTGTGAGAAAGAATAGTCCATTTTAGTTCCTCAGAACTGCGCAGCCAGACCTAATGCTTGCAACCTTTCCCCATCACCAGAACAGTCCTTATTCAGAAAAACAGTTCTGCTAAAATCAGAACTACTTATGTTGAGTAAAGGTCTCAAGATGGAGTTGTTCTCATCAAGTGAAACGCTTATTGGTGGTAATATCTATAGAGTATTCCATTTGCCAAATACCAAATGATTTCATTTGTCAATGAGGCTTTGGAACAGAACAATGGAACTTTCAGACTGCAGGTCCAGAGGGTTATTGAGTAATAGATCACAGGCATCAGTAAGAAACAATAAAGATGAAAAATTCTAAAAAAGCTCTCAGACAGTTTCCTTAGAAATAGGAATGTTTCCTTAATAAAGACAAATTATCCAGCCTTAGTAGTGTGGATTCCCCCCCCCCCTTTTTTTTTTTTTTGGTCAGACTTGACCTGGAGAGAGAGAAAGTGAGTTAGATTCAGTGAAAGCCTCTCATAGAAAGAAGATCTCTTCCCACCCATGGGAGGCTTGTGACCCACTGACGTTTTTCTACTGTCTGAACAGGAGAGAAGTAATCTTCACCTCTGGATCCAGCCCATGGGCCCCAGAAAATCTCTTTGGAAATGAATGAAGTGATGCCAGGGGGGAATTTTTACTCATATTGAGGATGACATTGATTTGTATTTTATTCTATTCTGAGCACTCACTCACAAAGCAATATTTGAGCTGGAAGAGTCAATCTGAGGTGACCACTTACCTTCATAATCATATGGTAAAAGGAACATATGAAGTTTCCAGTGGAGAATATGTACTATATATAGTTATGCTACATATTCTTTGTGCCTATGATATATTTTGCTTTCATACAGCAAAGGTGGTGGAAGTGGGATAGTCTTTGACAATTTTGTTTTCATACGTTCAGGCCCTCTTCTCTTTTGTCCTCCAAAGTTGGTAAGTAACAATACCCAGGGAAACTTATTTACTGCTAGCACAATCATCAGTTTTGCTCTGGCAGATTGTTACTATTGCTGTTTTGATTATATACTCTTCTTTTTAAAACATGTGTTTGCTGAATGCAAACCTGATATGACATCTGTTATTTTAAAAAGCCCATATTTTGGATTGTGGGTTTTAAAAAAAATGTATATCATTTCAAGTGCCTTCAAACAAAGATGCAACTGATACATATTAGGAAGATAGACTTTTTTTAAAAAGGGCTTTCAGAACACTTTTAGGTATGTCACATATTTGGGATCTTTTCTGTAGTCTTGTATTAAATATCCTGTTCATGCTAGGATAGTGAACTAAATGTATATTTCCCCTTTCATTGACTGACTTTCTGGCTTAGGTGGATGTGGCTTCTTATGTACAGCAAATTGCAGGAAAGCTCCCCACCTTTCATTCTTTGTACATGTATAAAATGGCCAAAATCATGAAATACACATGTTTGCTGATCCCATTGAAAATATCAGGAAAGAAACATTTAGAAACTGGTGGTCAAAATGGCTTCTTTGGTTTTTGATAGCAATAAACATAAGGTGCCAGCCAGATATCTCAGATTTCTTTTCAGTATTCAGAATATTGAATATTCTTTTCTATTCAAAGAGGAGAAATTTGAGCAGATCCCAAATAATATGGCAGTTCTAGTATCTTCCAGCTAGTTTACACAATCAACGTTACATTAGACAGTTGGATGTCAAGAAGCATGACCAACCAGCAATCCCCCAACCTGGTACCTTTCAGGTGAACTGGGTTATAATCCCTATAAACCCCAGATGCCAAGAGCTATGCTGGCTGTAGACGCTGGGAGTTGTAGGCTAACACATCTGAAGGGCACTATGCTGTATAAGACTACTCTAGCCTGATAGTGAGTCTGATGATGGTTATTATGTGCCTTAAGAGTTTTATGCTGCCATCCAATCTAGCAATGGATTTTTTTGCAGATTTATTCAGTACAGGTTTGATTCTGCCTTCTTCTAAAACTGGTAGAGTGTGATCTGTCTCTCAGTGGGATCCATGGCTGAATGGGCATTTAAACCCTGGTGTCCCAGAGTCCGAGCTCAAATCACTGCACCATCCTTATTCTCCTAGGTTATGGCCTAGCCATAAAACCCTAAATAGCTTGGGTCTTGGGTACCCTACCACCTGGCCTTACCCAAACACTGTGATTGTCTGAGGCTCTCCTTAGGATTTCAGCATAGTTCAGCAAATGTAGTTAGCCAATTGATAACCAGAGTGGGCAGTGGTCTCCTGAACAGTACCTCAGTTATCAAATGCCCTTTTAAGGAGGCTTGATTAGCCCCAGCTGGGATGTCATTCTGACACTAGTCAAAGATATCTGTTTTTCTCTAGGATATTAGTTAATAGATTTATCTGCCTTGATAATATCTTATGCTGGATTGCATGCTCTTGTTCTGCTGTGATGCCTGTTTAAGGGGCTGTCCATATGAGTAATAAGATATCATTTTGCCCATTTTGAACCCTACCTGTTTGAACGATATGGCTAGCACAGGAGGAAACCATAATGAAACCACGCTCTGTGCTAAATACCAGAGCAAAATAACTCCTGATTTGCTGTGGATCAAGTTAAAAAATGTGAACTATCACACCAGCATGCATACTATGTGTTGATGCAGAGAGGGGGAAGGGGTTGGCGAGCTGCCAGTGCCATTGCTGCATACAGGATTTTTTTTTGTAGTCCGCCTGTAAATTGATCGCACACATGCACAAGTGGTCAGCTGCACCTTTGACCCATCACACATCCCATGAAGTAAAATGATGTTCCATCATGGCAGGTGGCCAACAATACAATGGATTTAATAACATTAACAAACTGGCTGGTCCATGAGGGGGCATGGGGGGAAGGGGCAAAGGGGGCATGTGTGTGTGTGTGTGTGTGGGGGGGGGTTTCTATGATCATGCCGTACCAATATGTAACTGGGAGAGCACTGATGTGCCTTACAATCGCTTGTGTGACTGAGTAGTCTGTCGCACGTCCGGTTGAACAGAGCATCAAATGGGCTGGCAGCTGAGCAGGATGAGGGAGGTGATTGGTAGCTTCTGGCAGCATGACTGTGCATATGTGCACATGTGTTTGGGATGG
>NC_056522.1:81743668-81783555 GCF_019175285.1 Sceloporus undulatus
AATAATAATAATAATAATAATAATAATAATAATAATAATAATAATAATAATATTGCGACACAGCTCATACCTGCAAATGCCCCATTTTGGCTGGTGCATTCACGCAGAAGAAGGAGATGGTGGTGTACACACGGACATGATTTGCATCTTTTTGGATCATATTCAATTCCACTCCTACAACTGTATAAATATGCTTCATGCCTACAGCTTTAATATTCTGTATTGCATCTGAAACAGGTTTATATTAATGAAAGCTCATACCAAAATAAAAACAAGTTAGTGTCAAAGGTGCTGATATACCCCTTAATAGGCAAATATGTTTTATAACATTTATTATATTTGCCTTCAAACTGGCCTGGTTTGTTACAGTGATTCCAGGCTTAGCCCCATTATACAGATGAAGACCTGAGGCTCAGAGAATATGAGTCTATCACCACAAGTTGATGAATAAGATTTTGAACTCAGGCTTAGCCAAACATACTATTTACTGAACCACATTAATTTTCTTTTTATCTTTGTCTTCTTGTGAAAATTGTTTATTACCATCATTTTACTGGTTTGAATTGTTGACTGTAACCAATAACAAAATGCTAACATTAGTAAGTAATTGGAATACTGGTTTAATTACAGTGAATGAAAACTGTTGATTCATGAAGTAACCAGGCTGTTATTTAAGTTCAGAAGTACTTGAACAACACTTACATTACTTTGTGTTCAAATCATTTCCATTAGTACTGTGGTGAATCAAAGGACCATTAATCTCAGTCTCTTTATCCTTCACCCAACTCCAGATTTACTTATTGCACACACAGCAGCTGACTTATTTCAGTTTTTCCCATTGCTTAAAATAATGACTCATAGGCTAAAGCCTTTTCTTCAAATTCTTATTTTGAAAACTCATTACCTCAAGATATACCCATTATGTGCATCATATCAGATTTAAAAGACATTTTGCTTTGAGTTGTATGAGCCTATAAGAAGGCATCAGTCTTCCAATAAATAACTAAAACCATGTAAAGAAATTTCTATTTTCTTCCCCGCGCCCACAAAGAAAAACCCTTTACCATAGAAAAGCTATAAAGATTTTTTAAAAATTATTTTGTTTCTGGCATTTAATTTTTACTGTAAATGCAAAACTCAGTGAGGCATTTGTTCTGAATGCTGTATCATATGTCTTTAATCTGAAATTTTAGAGCTGGTTCATATGTTGCAGAGAAGGTGGGAGGATGTAGTATTGTGAGTCAATCATTCACATCTGCTATATTTTCTCTGTTGAAATAGGTAAAGTTAGATATGGACACATCTTACTTGAAGGAGAACCAATGAGTGCATACTTCACTTTTCCTTCAAAATTTCTTTCTTTTTTAATAACATAATTGGCTCTTAATCTGTTTTCTCTCTAGGCTAATCTCTGGCTATCATCAAATCATGTGCTAGAGCCCTAAATTGATGGTGCCGTTTCATATTGCAGGTGTATGCATGAATATTTTTTAATGCTCTGCTGTTGTTGGATGCCTTCAAGTCAACTCTTCACTTAAGTGACCCTATGGTGGGATTTTCTTGGCAAGATTTATGCAGAGGAGTTTTGCCATTGCCCTTTCAATGGAAGAAATGGATTGACTGTGGGGTAGAGGTATACCTCAGTTAAAGAAGTAGATGTGTTTCTGGACATTACTTCTTGAACAGAAAATTTGGTACCAGAGGCAGAGATATCATGGAAATAATAGTGATAGGCACCACAAAAAAAGAAGAGCAGTTGAACATGTTTCAGGAAACCTTTTCCTACCAATATGAAATGTGAAATGAAACATGAAATGAAACAACTTGGTCAAGTAAGCCCTGCATAAGCTCAGACATCAGAGGGGCTGCCAGACCCAGAAAAGCCCACAGGAGTGAACACAAACAACCACCCATAGGGAAGGTCTCTTTACCATACATCGAAGGAGTCACAGACAGAATAGGGAAACTGGTGTGGAAACACAACATCCAAATGATCTACAAACTGACCAAGAAAATATAGCAAAAGCTGTGCTCAGCAAAGGACAGGAGAGACCCTCTCACGGCTGCAGGAGTTACCGCATACCATGCAACTTTAGACAAGTTTACATAGGGACCACCAAATGCAGTGTCCAAACATGAATTAAGGAACATGAGAGATACTGCAGACTGGATCAGACAGAAAAATCATTAGCAGCAGAACCCTGAGCATAAAATGCTATTTGAAAAAATTTGGACCATGCCAACAACTAGCAGGTCAGAATGTACAGGGAAACCATTGAAATCCACAAACACCCAGAGAACTTCAACAGGAAAGAAGAAACTCATTAGTTCAGAGAATCTTTGGTCCAGAGAATCTTTGCTCTTCACAATATTGCCAGTGACAATGTTTGCCAGAAACATTAAAGTAAACAAAGGTATGTTATATCTTGTATGTTTTTCAGGAACAAAGGAAATTAATGTATGTTTGTCACTGTTTGTATCTTTTCCCCCCTCTTTTTTTCTGTCTGTTTTACTGGTGTACCTTATAAAAAATATAATAAAATAAATAAATAATGTAAACAAAGGGCTGAAACAGATGGCACAAAAATGCCAGATTGGGGCCACCATGGAGTCATACACTGCAGCGCTGCAACAACCACCCCCATCCCCCCAATCTGGCTCCCTTTTGCACTGGAAAAAAGGTGCCTTTGCCACGGTGGCAGTAGGTTTTTGGATCTCCAGCAGTGTGCAGCATCTAAAAACCATGCTGCCAGAGTGCTGAAAAACTGCCACAGTAGGTAGTGGGGAGACCTCACAGCATGTTCCCGGTGTCTTGGGGATGTGTGTCATGTATACACCATGCTCCCAAGCTACTGGTAAGACACTGCATTTTGCCTTTCTGTTTCCTCCCAAAGTTTGGCTACCAGTCCTGAAAAACACCCAAATCAGCAAGTGCAAATGAAAACCACCCAGGGTCAAGGGGGTTCCCCAGAAGACAATGGATCACTAATTAAATGGTCATCCTGAGACCTTGCCATTCAACAACAGACCAACACACAGATTAACATGTAAATCACTTCCTCTCAACCAAAGGGCACACAGTATATATACCCCATTCACTTCCATGCCAGCATTCTCTAAAGATGCCAGCCACAAATGCTGGCAAAACGTCAGGAATAAACTCTTCCAGAACATGGTCAATAGTCTGAAAACCCCACAGAAAACTATGGATGCTGGCCGTGAAAGCCTTCGACTTCAAAATGACATTTTCAAAGGTTTTATTAACTGAGGTATGCCTGGATTAACTTGGAATAAATGATTGGTCCAGAGAATCTTTGCTCTTCACAATATTGCCAGTGACAATGTTTGTCAGTTACCTGCAAGTGCACTGTGGAAATATGTACAGCTAAAACAGCTTGTGATGTCTATATATGGACCATCAGCTCTGAGCGCCTCAGTGTTCCTGTTTTGTGGAAAACATTAATAATATCCTCAGAGAAACTGAAATTAAAAAGTCTTCTTTGTAAATATTCGTTGGAAAAGTTATGTTGACGAAATTAGGGCTAAATAGAATAAAGAGTTAAATTGTCCTGTACAAATTAACAAATAGAAAACTGTCCTAGCTTCAGTAGCTTAGACCTCTTTCGATAGAAAGCTATGTTCGGTCGAACAAAAATGAATGTTTCTGGTATAATGGAAACCACTACATCTTTTTAGAAAGAAATTGTCTACTTCAACTCAATCTTGGCTCCGTTATGCAGATAATGTCTTCTTATAGTTAATGATATGGATTTGTTCAGTGATTATTCCTTTTTAGTTAGATATGTTATAATGTTTTTGTATTAATTTTGTATTAGAAGAATCTTTGTAGGCACAGATATTCTTTTACATTCCGATGGCAATGAATTTAACTGAAGGTGAGCCTTGTTGGATCTTGTGCACTTCTCCTATTCAAAAAGACTTGTACTGCAAGGATGGAAAGATATATATTCACCATCCATTATTCAATGGTCAGAAGACCATACTGCTTTAGGAATGCATTATCCAGATGTCTATTTCAATTCAAAATGTATTTTTGAAAATATTATATTGATGCTTAAATATGCCTTAGCTTATATATCCCTTGCTCTTGTTCATAATCTATGCATCTCTTTTCTCCTCCTTTTCATTTGTTTACCCTCTTTTAACTTTTTTTTTTTTGTTATCTTTCCTGGTAAGCATATTTAACAAATCCAATTTAGGAAGTGTCCACTGCTCTTTCAAAATTAGTGAAATATTTTTAAATTGCTATTTTGTTAATGTACAGTTGTATTTTCATATTTTGAAATGTTTCTAGGGACAGAATGGATCCCAGTTAGCATAAACATTTGGTAATATCATTTTCCTGTTCATTTCAAAAGAAGTAAATTGGAAATCTGGTAACTTTATTATTATTTTACTCATTTATATCCTGCCTTTCCCCCATAATGTGACTCAAAATGGCTTTATTTTAGTAGATTAGATTTTTAAAATTGAAAAGGGAGAATGAAGAAGGAAGATGAAACACACAGAGAAAGTGTTCCTATAACTGCTGAGGAATACATATCATGTGGTGTTGTTTAAGTTTTTAAAAAATGCTTACCAAATATTTTAGTTGACTTGTGGGGCCAATAGCAAATCCACCTGTATAGAAAGGACCCCCTGCCACAGATCTGGGCCCGGATTTAGTCAGGTTTAGAGCAAGTCTGTTGACATAAATGGGATAATTTAGCTAGAGCTAATTTTAGTCCTGTTGATTTCAGTTGTTCTGAGTCTGTTTCTGCACTGCAGAAATAATGAAGTTTGACACTGCTTTAACTGCCATGGCTTAGTGCTATGGAATTCTGGATTTGTAAATTGTTGTGGCACTGGAGCTCTCTGGCAGAGAAGGCTAAATATCTCACAAAACTACAAATCCCTGAAATCCATAGCATTGAACCATGGCAGTTAAAGTAGGGTTAGACTGCAGTATTTCTGCACTGCAGATCCAGCCTAAGTCTGGATCCATTCAAAATCTTCATTGGAAATGTCCTATGGAGTAGGTCTTAACAATAAATGTCCATCTCTAGCACTATTGAGGTCTGTGTCCATGTAGGAGACCACTATTGGGTACATGTCCATCACCTGCCAGACCCACACTCCATCACTACACAAAGTCTGTCCCTCCTGCCAGCCACATATTAACGGAGGACATATAAATGGAGCAGGCTCAATGGGACCCATTTTCACAAATCCATGCTGAGCAAGTAGCAGTTGTCAAGGTGCCAAGGTGCGGGATGGATGGTTGGCAATGTTCCCACTGATATTATTTTTGTTCATATAGTACAGTGAACAAAATTTTAGAGTTCAGTTGAAAATTGCAAATCACAAGGACTTTGTGTGTATTCACGATTGAAGAAGGTTATTTTTTAAATAAAATATTCCATAATATCACTTAGATGGGGTTGCACTGTTTCCAATAATTCTATTTGTTGTCTCAAATATTAAAATACAAAATATTGAAATAACATATAAAAATGGGTAAAAGGAAACATTACTGTGTGCATTTTAAACTTTTACATCCAGATTGTTTCACTCTTGGAGTCTGTGAAGGCTATATGTCTAAATTTAGGTGTACATTTGCCTATAAATAAGACAGAACTCAGCCTGCGTTTTCTATGCAGATATTCCAAAGGAATTAAAGAATCACTGTTGGTAGGAGAGACTACAAAGTGCCTGCCCTTTAAAACAGTGTTGGGAAGTTGCTAATTGCTCTAAAGCAGCTTCCACTGAAGTGTGGAGCAAAAGAACAGATAACAATGGAACGTATTAGTTGCTTTTGTTGCAACATAAAGGACTGTGGTGAGGGATTAGATTTTTCTCCACAACAAAAGGAATGAGCTTGCTTTTTCCTCCCTCCCCTTCTAACTCCTCTATAGTTCAAGAATCTCAAGATACGCAAAACAATTTGGCAGCTTCAGCAGCAACACAGTTTGACAACATGTTGAGTGGCAGAGCGTTGCCCTGAAGAATAGTTTCCTCCTGCCCTTTTAAAGATTTCAATTTAGGAGTTCTACTGTATGCTGAGAATATTTTAATGGGAACATGCAGAAAACAAACACAGATGGCTGTAATTGCATTTTTTTTCCTAGAGAGGAATCTGCACTTGTAAATAACACAGTATTGGTGACAATGGGTAAAGCCTTTTTACAGAGGCAAAATAAAATAAAATAAAATAAACAAACCACAAAAACAAGAAGATGCTTATTAGGTTTCATCCTACAAAAGCTGCTTTTTGGTGTAGGTATTGAGGTAATAAAATAAAATAAAATTAGAAGTCCCACACAAAGGCAGGGCAATCTTACTGTATATGTACTAAAAGAACATAGATGGTTGAGGGAAGCAGAGGTGGCATACAGGTCTTCAGTAAGTGAATGAGGAAGAGAACTATTACAAGAAATATCTGAAAACCTAACACATTTTAGCGACACACAATGCTCTGTTAGAAGTAATTGTAGAAATGCATGTTGACATAATGGAATCAATGATAGGTAAATGATTTCAGAAACCTTGATTTAAAAAACACATCCAGAATCCTCTATGGACTACTTAACAACAGTATTCATGCAGCTACATAGTGAATTCTGGCCCGACCTACCCAGTCTCCATTTACTAGTCAGCAGCTGCTGTGCTCAATGGAGATCTGTTCCCCTGTTGCTTGGGAAGCAGCTGACTGCAATTTCTACCCTCTCATGAGATTAATCTTCATTGGTTAAAACAAGGTCTCTATCGCAATCCCTCTTGTCAGCGGAGAGTATTTGCATGCCTCTGTGTGTGTGTGTGAGAGAGAGAGAGAGAGAGAGAGAGAGAGAGAGAGTGAGTGAGTGAATGTAAACATCGGTCAGCCCCTTCCTGAGTGATAAGGGAACAGACCCGCCCCTCTTTTATCACAGTAGCTGCTGACTGGTTTTTATGAGTATTGGATGAGCCAGCATGGTGTAGTGGTTTGAGCATAGAACTGGGATTCTGGAGATCGGGTTTTCAATTCCCTGATTGGCAATTAAACCCACTGGATGACTTTGGCCAAGTCTAGGGTTGCCATAAGTCAGGACCTCCAAACCAGGACAAATGTAGGACAACATTTTCAAATGTAGCAAACATTTTTTTAAAAGGGAGGACACGTGAAAAAAATTGATGATTTAAAAAAAATGTAAATATAAATGCATGTTTCTTAGGCATGATCAAAATGGAGGACATTTTGGCATTATTCCTAGACAGATGGCAGAAATGTACTTCCCTTTCTGGCCAAACCACCCCCCTCCATTCCAAAACACACACGACAGCACATTTCGGCATTGAACATGGCTTTATATAACATTGCCTCTTGCATATTTCAGAGGCTTATTTCATAACCAAACTCTTTCACACTGAACATGGGTTCACATGGCTATGCATATTGAATATGTCGAGGTGGTTTAACAAGAAGTGGATTTGCCCTCAGTTTCAGGTGTCTTGCACCAACTATACTTCTCAGAAGTGTGTACTTGGTCAAGGTACTTTGGTTTTTCTTCACTGCTCATGAGTTTGTAAAAATCAGAGCAACTTACATTGGTCATGCCTCAGAGACTTGCTGATATCAATATCACCATCGTCATCATCAATATCATTGTTAAAAGAAGGCAGACCTTTTAGCATTAAAAGCACCGAAAATACACAGAAATGCACTTTGGAAAGTCACACACTCTCACCTTCAGAAACCGTGAGTGCATGCCTCAGAAACTGATATCATCATCATCATCATCATCACCACCACCACCACCACCACCACTATCATTGTTAAAACAAAGCAGCCCTGTACAAATGGAATAGAAATCCTCCTCCTCCTCCTGCTACTCTTCTTCTTCTTCTTCTTCCTCCTCCTCCTCTTCATCCTCCTGCTACTCTTCTTCTTTCTCCTCCTGCTACTCTTCCTCCCTCTTCCTCTTCCTCCTCCTGCTACTCCCTCTTCCTTTTCCTCCTCCTGCTGCTCTTCCTCCCTCTTCCTCCTCCTCTTCCTACCTCTTTCTCCTCCTCCTCCTCCTCCTGCTCTTCCTCCTCCTCTTCCTTCCTCTTCCTCCTCCTCTTCCTACCTCTTTCTCCTCCTCCTGCTACTCTTCTTCTTCTTCCTCCCTCCTCCTCCTCCTTCCTCCTCCTCCTCCTTGCTGGGCCTGGCCCGGCCCACGTGAAGGACCAAATAGAGGAGGAGCTCCTCCTCTTGAGGCTGGCTGGCCAATGGGGGCAGACTGGAGCTCCAACAGCCCCACCCCCTGCCAGCAGCCATTGGCCAGCCAGCCCCAGGAGGAGAAACTCCTTCTATTTAGCCCTGTGCACGGCCCTGCAAATGCGCGCAGGGCAATAGGAAGCTGCCGGCGGGCGGCAAAGGCTGCATCTGTGGCGGCCTCAGTGGTGGTGGTGCACTGCGTGCGCTGCACACACCATGCCACAGCACAGCACAAAGGCCGCAGGAGCGGCAGTGCGCAACGGCTAGTGCTGCTGCTGCTGGCACCAACGGCGGCAGCAGACCCGGGGCAAACCCAGGTCCAGCAACAAACTGGGACGGGGCGCCCCTGCCCGGTTCAAAAGCAGAATTGTCCCGCCTGGGGGTGGGACATGGCAACCCTAGCCAAGTCACACCCTCTCAGACTCAAGGGAAGGCAATGGTAAACCTCCTTTGAACAAATCTTGCCATAGAAAACACCACGATAAGATTGCCTCAGGGTCACCATAAGTTGGCACACAGTAGCAGCAACAGCAACAGCAACAACAACAACCTGGTCTTGAAACTGAAAGCACCAAATTAGCTCTCTGCAATCCATGGTTTTGCAAATGCCCCTTAATCCTTCACAAATTATGAAAGATCCTGCATAAGAAATCTGTATTGAGAAGCTGTGGTAAAGATTCTAAATGTCTCCCAAACTATACAGAAGCTCTATTTTTAGACAGTTTTGCTGAACAAGTGCACTCGCTAGAAATTAGGATTTCAATTCTGCGAAATTATTTGATGCAAATACTGATTTGTCTGTGATAGAACATCTAATTGCTGCACTTTTCTTTTAATGATGAATGATTTGCCAAGTTGTAATCCAGTTAGGTGTACTTTTTTTTTTTTAAATCTATTTTGTGGTGGCACATGTTTACATATCACATCAATTTTTTTGACTCTCCTCCATAGAACGACTATATCAGTATATTTCAGCTCGTAAAGATTCTCTGCAGATTTTGGAGGTGTGTGTGTTGTCTTAATTCTATCAAAATTATGTTTCTTTCTTTCACAGTTTATGGAGTTACAATGTTTTTTAAATTTAATTTATATCATGCCTTTCTCCCTAAACAGAATCAAGGCTGTTTGCAGCCCTTTAAAAGAAAATACAACCAAGAACTGTTAATACAAAAGTGAAAAGATAATTAAACCACAATTCTCTTGAAATACACAAGTTTAAAGCATTTGTAAAAATACACCTAAAACACGATAAAATATAAACATAGCATTTCCCCATTAAAAACTCCATCTGTTGCAATTAGTTAAAAACTAAAGGCCTGCCTAAACAAAAAGATCTTTCCATGCTGGTGGAAAGAAAACAGTGGGGTGAAACAGACAGGCAAAATAAGGTGGTTTTCAACCTCTTTGAAGGCAGGGCAAAAGCAGGTGGAAATTGAAACGAAGCTGCGCTCCAGGGCTAAAATCCAGAACAAAAAGAAAGATACTCCACTTTAGTTTAGTAAATGTGTATCTTTGCACCTGCATATAAACAGCCTGGAGCCAGTGTGAGGCTGCGGCAAAGAAATGAAAGTGCGAGAACTCCAATGGATGTAATTATAATGTACACAAACCAGAGAGTCCAACAGGGGGACATGGGGTGAAGGAGGTGAAGGTGACATGTATGGAGGGGGACTCTATGATTGTGCTTTGCCAGTGTATCATTTGCACACTGATGTACTGATGCTCTGTATGGGTGAAACATCGCATGTGTGACTGTGTGGCCAATCAGAGGGGTGGCTATACCATGGAATGGCAACTGGACAGATGTGAGAGGTACTTGGAGCTCACAGATGGTGTGTTTGTGCAACGGTCAGCATGCATGGTGGGGAGGCAACAATTTTTTAAATTAACCCCCCCCCCCAAGTTTGAATAACCATGCGCAGACCACCAGTGGTCTGCCCATGGGTATTCAGCCTACCTTGCGCAGACAGTGGGGTTTTGACCTGCTTTTGGATTGAACTGCTTTTTCCTGCCCGTTTGCTTTGCCTCAGTGATAATGGGGTTCAAGATACAGGATGATTAAAAAAAGAATGTTGCAAAATCAAGTAAGAACAATATTACATTTCCACCATTCCTTTTGAATCCACAGTAATTGGGTGGCTGGGTTCTGTACTTAAAAACAACAACAACCCAAATTATAAAGCAAGAGTCCTATGTTACTGAGAGCATTTAAGGATCTTCACCCCACCCCACCCCCACTACTCAACTCTATATTCCACTATAACTGTAGTGTTTCCATCCTATGAAATCTTGGGATTTGTAGTTTGATGCACAAAAACTCTCTGGATTAGAATTCTAAATACTCATCTCTAACCTGCAAATCCCAGGATTCCATAGGGTGGAAGCATGACACATCAGTTATATTATAGCTATATAAATGAGTAGTGTGAGCAGGCTACTTGTTTTGTGCTCAGTCCTCAATTCAGTTTCAACCTGCTGCTCAGTATTTAAGTAGTACCATTTCTGTTGCTCATGTTGTCTGTTGCTGTTGTTTCCTGGAGTGGCAGAAAACAAGCTTGTTCCATCCTCAATATGACATCCATTCAAATAGTTAAACAGGGCTATCATATCACTTCTTAATCTTCTCTTCTCCAGGCTAAACATACCCAGCTCCCTAAGTTGCTCTTCATAGGGCATGGTTTCCAGAACTTTCACCATTTTAGCCACCCTCCTTTGGGCATGCCCTAGCTTGTCAATATCTGTTTTGAACTGTGGAGTCCAGAACTGGACACAGTATTCCATGTGAGGCCTGACCAAAGCAGAATAGAGTGGCACTATTACTTCCCTTGACCTAGACACTATACTTCTATTGATGCAGCCTGGAATTGCATTGGCCTTTTTAGCTGCTGCACCACACTGTTGACACATGTTGAACTTGTGGTCTACAAGGACTCCTAGATCCCTTTCACACATAGTCTCATTAACTCAGGTGTCCCCCATCCTATATCTATGCATTTCATTTTTTTTGCCCTTACATTTCCCCATAATGACATTCATTTTGTTAGCTTTGGCCCAGCTTTCTAATCTATTAAGGTCATTTTGACTTTTGATCCTGTCCTCTGGGGTATTAACTATTCCTCCAAATTTGGTGTTATCAGCAAATTTGATAATAATGCCCTCTATTATTTCATTCAAGTCATTGATAAAGATGTTGAACAGCACAGGGCCCAGGACAGAACCTTGTGGCACCCCACTAGTCACTTCTATCCAGGATAAAGAAGAGTAATTGCTGATCACTCTTTGGGTTTGGACAGTCAACCAATTACTAATCCATTTAACAGTTGCATTGTCTAGCCCACATTTTACTAGTTTGTTTGCAAGAATGTCATGGGGGACCTTGTCAAAGGCCTTACTGATATTAAGATATGCTATGTCTACAGCATTCCCTTCATCTACCAAGCTGGTAATTTTATATAAAAAAAAAGAGAATAGATTAGTCTGACATGACTTGTTTCTCTGAAACCCATGTTGACTTTTTGCGATTATGGCATATCTTTGGATCAATCATATCTCACTTTCCTTAGCTTGACTTTCCAGTTTTACCTTCATGCATTTTGTATTAGCTTTATGTGAGTATACCTTTAGTATCAACTAGACAAAGGATCAACATGGGGAAAAAACAGTCATAATACACTGATGTAGTAACAAACACAATATATGGAAGCAAGATGCCTGAGCAGGAAGTTTTCTTTTAAATCCCTTTGAAAAAGGATCATATGACCTGGATAAAATGCTGATTAATAACAGTGGCTGCTGCATGTTATTACTTTTGCTATGCTTCATATATTGTCTATGCAGAGTTAGTTCTGCTTCCTGAGCATAGTCTTACATAGTTATTGGTCTGCTTTTGTTTGGTCATCACTTTTCTAGCAAATTCAGACTCTACAGGTCTAACCCTTATTGCCTAAATCAGGGACAAAAGCTTTTATAACCAGTGTTCCAAGTAATGTCTGTCTCTGGGATAATCTTTAATAATAATAAAAGGCTGGCTGCAGAGAGCAGTAGAGACTAGAAACACAGAGTTATTGATGCCTTACTTAGTGACATTTTAGAGTCAGCGCACATGAAAGAGCTGCCACATGGAAGGCTGCTTTATATTGTCCCCTGTGATGGCAAACCATTCATGTGTGGTGGCTCATCTGTTGAACTGGGGAATATTCTCCAACCCCCTGACCTGCCTCGCAACCTATTGCACATGAAATACTCAATGCAGTGTGGAGGCCACTGTTGGGAGTGGATGTAACAGGGGAGACATTTTATTTGCAGCAGTCCCTATGCACAGATCACTGATAAAATCTAAATTCTGATCACTTATCCAATCAAAAAGATGAAAAAGGTAAACTCTTCTATTTATAGGCTTTATTCTGTTTGGGGCTGAGATTTTAGAGTGAGAATGTCATGGACATTTAGATCATCTCTGAGGGCAAAGTGTCAAGTCCAGCAGGATGCCAAAGTTCAGAAATTTAGGCTCAGTATTAGAAACTCAGAGACCTTTCTTAAGAAGCTATAGATCCAGTCTGGTGACTTCCATTGTCAGAATGGAGTAGCAAACACTGCAGTCACATTGTTAAACTGCACCCAATTCAAACTTCAGTCCGGATTAATTCCTATTTGCTAAAATGAATAAACACGTATGTCTTTCCCACACTACCCCTTTCTTTTTGGGGATTATCACATGAAGCTTCTTTCCTGCTGCTGTTGCAGCTTTTTAAACACACAAAACAGCAATGAATCTTTTCAAACTACCACGCAATTGTGAAATGATAACAGATTGGCTATGGATCTTATCACACTACCATTCCGTTTATTCGTCAGCTATCTGAGATTATCACACCTTCACTGAGAGTGGGGGTGCAGAGAAATTTCTTTAAATCCAGTGTCTCCTGTCAAATGAAATCATTGCCTCCTCATAAATAAGGGTTGCCTTTAATAGGAATGGGTGAGTGGATGCAGAGAAATCACTTTAAATCCTGTTTCTCCAGCCAAATGAAATGATTGCCTCCTCCTGAGTAAGGAGGCTTTCCTTCACTGGGAATGGGTGGATGGATGCAGAGAAACCTCGTTAAAGCCCCTTCTTTGTGAATCACTCCAGAATTACCTATCATACACATTTCAATAACGGAATACCTGTGCAATTGACAGCTATTCATGGGATTTCCTCATTCATTAAAAGTTGTAGTAGAAGCACAGATTGACTACAGGATAGCTACTGGTCAGCTACAAGGCTGTGCAATAGGATCCCACCATTAGAATGAACATCATACTTCTGTCTCACTATTAAAGAGTAGTATGATAATTTCCTTTGTTATTATAGCCAAACTGTTGTTGTTGTGTGCCCTCAAGTTGCTTCTGACTTATGGCAACCTAAGGCGAACCTATCACAGGTTTTTTGGGGGGGCAAATTTCTACAAAGAGGGTTTGCTATTACCATCTTCTACTTTCTTAGAAATGACTTTGAGCAAGTTCACTTGTCTTGGCTTATCTCAGCACCTGTATCTGAGCTCACATTTCTAAAACATTTCTAAAACATACTACTACTACCGCATATCTCATCACTATATTATGGAACGACAAAGGTATATGCAACTCTTGACACAAAGCCTAGGTAATATTTACTGTATTTACATATCTGGAGTGCTATCATTTCCCCCTTTTCTCTAGTTGACCATACCCTGGTAATTAGTGTAAATTAGTTTTCTAGAAATTCAGACATTCACCCCATCTTTATGCTCCAATGTGCAGATTACTTGCTCATATTAAGGCTAGATAGATGTTTTTAGTCTGGAAGAGAGATGGAAAATGAGTTCTGTGATGCATGGCTGTTAAAAAAAAAGATCAGCTAGTTCAGATTATAATGTCATCTCCCTGTTTTCATTGTGATGTCATGAGTGAAAATGTGAAACATTTCCCAAGGCTACCCTTTGAAATACTAATCTATACCTAGTTTGCATCAAAACTGGCAAAATGAAGGAAGAACAATATATTATAGCTTTCATTTGTAATATTTTATGATGTTTTAAACCATAGCCTTGACTATGAAACAACAAATACATGAAAAATGTGACTTGTGTATCGCGGCCCTACCTTGTTACATTTTTCAGTTGGAAGCAGAGAGTTAAAGCAAAGAAGCCACTTACTCTTCCTTTTAATTTCCTCCTTCCTTCCCACACTTCCTTCCCTCAATTCAGCAAAGGAGTTTGACATGAGCCAGCAGCCTTCACTATACCCTTCAGGGCAAAGCTAGCCCCCCTGGGGATTTTTAATTTTTTAAAGTGTTTTTGATTAAAAAAAACCATTCATATTACAGAAACAATTACATAACATGCAACATATAACATAGTTACAACAAATACAACATTAAACACAAAATATATACACTAACTTCCTGAGAGAATCATACTGTCTACATTACTCATTTCAGTATTCATTAATACATGAATCGTTTTTATATTCTGTGTAGCTTCTGTGTAGCTAAATCAAATTTCCTTGTTTCTTTTTACAGTAATATTTTGTTATAAATCAAAACCTAATTTCTTGAATTTCATCTATCAAATCAAATTTTATCAAATGAAATTGGTTATTTTTTTTCTCCACTTTAATAAAATTTATTAAGGATTCCCAGCATTTTTCCCATTTTCCAATCATATCCTTTAATTAGACAGGTAAGTTTATCCATCTCCATGTAGTCCATCAATTTCATCAGCCAATCTGATGTGTTGTCTTTTTCCTTTCTATTGTGAAGCAAAGGTAATCCGAGCCGCCAAAATCATATAAAATAAATGTTTACCATATTTATCTTCTGTTTTTTGATCTGATATCATACCTAACAAGAAACATTTTGGTTCCATTTTAACATGACAATCTAATATTTTTTGAATTTTCTCATGAATTTGAGCCCAATATTTTTTGGCAATAGCACAATGCCACCACATGTGTATAAATGAGCCAGGTGTTTTTTTGTTTTGTTTTTTGTTTTGCATTTCCAACAATTTATTTTTTGATTTTTATACATTTTAGCCAATTTTGTTGGTGTGAGATACCACCTATTTTGCATTTTATAGTAATTCTCTCTTATTTCCACACATATTGTGTGTTTTAATCTTCTGCACCAGGTTTTTTCCCATTGTTCCAGAGGTAGGTTCTCACCTAAATCTTGAGCCCATTTAACCATTGATGTCTTAATATATTCATCATGCATTTCTGTTTTTAGAAGGTATTTGTAAAATAAAGAGATTTTACGTGGATTTTCCAGACAAACAATTTTGTCAAACTAATGAGAAATTGGATCAATGCCTGTCAGGTTGCGATCTTGGTTATATCTTTAGGTTGATGATATAAAAACCAGTTAAGGTGAAAACCATCATTTACCATTTTATCCTGAGTTGTTAGATTCAAAGTATTAGTGACTTTGTCATGCTTTAATAAATCCTTATAGGTAAGCCATTTTCGTTTTTGCAATTCATCATTTTTCTGGAAAGCTTCATTCTCAGAAACCCAAAGTAGCAATTTATGATAAATCAGAGGTTTAAATTTAAAACAAGCTTTAATTAGAGCTTTCCTTATAAAATGATTTTAATTTTCTTGATTTTTCATAGAAAAGGTATGCATGCACTACATATATCATATCTGCCATTTCCAGATTTAAAAGATCTCTGTTTTCTAATCTAAACTAATCTACTAACCAATCAAAACAACATGAATAAAAATAAATGTTTAAGTTTGGTAATCCTAAACCACCACTTTTGATATCATTTTGCATGGTTTTAAACCTGACACAAGGATTTTTTTACCACCTCAGATACATTTCCTGATATCTTTGTTCCATGGCCCAAATGGGCTTTCGTTTACAATTATAGAGATGGTTTGAAACAAAAAAAATTTTCTGGTAAAATTTTCATCTTGACTGTGGCTATTCTCCCAAGCCAAGACAAACCAAGCTTAACACACACACACACACACACACACACACACACACACACAAAATCTCCTGCCAGACTTTGAAATAATTGTTTTTAAAAAGGTCTACGTTTTTTAGTGGTCATCCATATACCTAAATATCTTATTTTTTCCTCAATCTTATAATTAGAGTTTTTTCCCATCAGCTCTTTTTCTGACTTAGTTCATAGTGAGGATAGAAGTTTTTTCCTTATTAATCAATAACTCTGATACTTCTCCAAATTGTGCTAAAATCTTATTCACCTTTGAAATGTCCTTTACCGGGTTTGCAAGGGTAAGGACTAAGTCATCTGCATAGGCTTTAGTCTCCTTTCCTTTATTTTTAACACACTCTATATTTGTTTCATTTCTAATACAATTGGTAAGTATCTCCAATACCGAAATAAACAATAGAGGGGATAGAGGGCATCCCTGCCTAGTGCCCTTAACAATCTTAATATTTTTGGTTTTTTCTCCATTAATTATAAGACTAGTTAGTTGTTCCTGATATATCTGCTCAATCCAACATTCAAAATTTAGACCTAATCCCATTTTGTTACATGTTTCCTTCAAGAAGGCTTTTTCAAAATCTAAAAAAAAAACATAGCTAATTTCTTCTCATTTCTTTTTCCCCATGATGCTCAATTATATTTAGGAGATGTTTTAAAACATCATCTGTTTTAAAACTGTGCAAATCATCTTTGGTCATTATTTTTGTTGTCTTAAAGTTCAACTATATTTCTTGAGTAAAGTACGGTATAATTTCTGACTCAAAATGTCCCATTCCTGTCCACTTTAGCTCACTTAACCGCAAGTATTGCAATTTTTATACGTTCCATTTCTTGTTTTATTGTGTCTAGCTTCCCCTGATTCATGCTTCTCACATTTCAGCTTCCTAATACATTTTGTGCAGTTTTGGATGTTTCTTTCACCTCTGAGCATGTCAACAGCTGAGTGTCCTTTCAGCTTGAGTCACAGCACTACTTGTAGTTGTCTTTTGCTGTACTCCTATAGTTTGTTGAGTGCCATTCAAACTGGGAGTTTAATCTTCTGCCACTATCTCTTGTTTCAGTTTGGATTGTCTCATTATAGGGTTTTGGTTCTAGAATATGTTCAAAAGGGTTTTACTGTACCTCTTTCTGCACAATACTAACAGGTGTTAGGTGTGGTGCCACTGCCATTCCTTCTGAGAGACCCCCCCCCCCAGTTTCTACCTCTACTACAGCTGCTTTGTACATTTATGTTCCTTGTCTGCATTGACTGTTGGTTGACCTCCCTTGGAAGCCTGATCCAGAATGGGTCTATCAAAAAAAGAGGTAGAATTTAGACTGTATGAATCAGCTCATTTGGGTCTGATCTTAGCTGCAAACATTGACAAGTTTACATTGTGTTGTCATTTGAAACATTAGACAGTGAGGTGCTCTCAGGCATTCAAATGGTGAATATTAAACATATCACATTTGAAATAAAAATATGCAGAGAACTACATGTGATGAAGGATACTGTATAAACTACATACAGAAGAAGACCCTACTGTCAAAGTGATGGATACAAGGAGGCTGAAAATAACCATGGCAAAAGAGAACTGTGGGTATGAAGATAGGTCTCTGCAGGGCTGAACAAAAACATGTAAAATTCCAGCACCTCAAAGGTTGAAACTGAGTACATAGTTTGTTTCCTAATTATTCAGGGACTACCTTTAAGAAGGTATGAATAAGGGTAATTAAACATCCCTCCTTAAAGATGATTATACTTCCCCTGCCTCCTCTTTTTTCTTATTATTGTTGTTGATGTGTACTTTCAAGTCTTTTCTGATTTATGGTGACTCTAAGGCAAACCAATCACAAGATTTTATTGGCAAGATTTGCTCAGATGGAGTTTACTGTTACCTTTTCCTGAGTCTGAGAGATTGTGACTTGCCTGAGCTCATCCAGTGGGTTCCATGGCCCAGTGGGGATTTGAACCCTGGTCTCCAGAGTCATAGTCCAATGCTCAGTCCACTGCACCATGCTGACTCAAGCAATTATTATTAAACTTAGGGGCTCGACAGATGGGTAGCGAAACACCGCCCTTTTTTTGCCCTGGATCGTTGCCATGGTGACCAGATGCCATGGCAATGATCCACTCCCTCTCAGGAGCAAAATAATAATAATAATAATAAAATTAATTTTTATCCCATCCCTCTATACAATGCAACGAGGGCGGTTTACAATGTTAAAATATACATTCAAGTTAAAATACATTCCACATCCCACAACCACTCCCAAAATACAATTAAACAGTTAATAGTTTAAAACGTTTAAAAAAGAAGCTGCCAAAAACAACTTCCTGAAGACGGTGCCATTATGGTGCTCACACACCATGATGACGTCCTTTCAGCCAGAACCTTTGGGTGCTCTGATGCCTGTGTGTCATCATGGCACGCCCCATGTAATGGGGGGTGCACCATGATGGCGTACGGGCGGCAAAAGTAGAGTTGGGCGTGTGTGGACGCCCAGCCCTATCTAGCCCTAGTTTCGGCTATTGTGTTATTATTATCCCCCCCCCCCCGAAAACTAAGATTTAAAGTGCTTATGCTTTTTAAAAATATATATACCTAAAACATACACTTATATCACATATACATATGCACAAACTCCTGCAGTGCAGGTAAGAAGTAAGAACAGAAGCAGAGAACATTCTGTTTCCTTTTTTGCCATTTCCTTTGCAGCTGATACTCAAAATTCCATATGTGCTGAGTGCGCTCATTGGGCTGTTTTTTTTTAAAAAAGGGGACTCTTCTACAAATATTAAGAAAGATTTGCTTAACTTCTTCAAACCTTGGGATTATCCTGAGCATATAGATACCTCTGTCATGCTTCTTACTGGAGCCCTGGTGGCGCAGTGGTTAAATGCCTGTACTGCTAGCCATTCACTCAAAACCACAAGGTTGCGAGTTCAAGACCAGCAAAAGGGCCCAAGCTCGACTCAGGCTTGCATCCTTCCGAGGTCGCTAAAATGAGTACCCAGACTGTTGGGGGCTAATTAGCTTACTTGCTGTTCACCGCTATGATCTTTGGAATAGCGGTATATAAATAAAACAAATTATTATTATTATTATTATTATTATTATTACTACTACTATTATTATCTTGGTTCCATTGATGTTGGCACTCAAAACTTGAATTCACTGTAAGAAGTAGTGAGACACACATATACAGACACACACCCCCAATTGGATCCCTTCATTTTATATTGGACACTTATTTGCCTAAGGGGGCTATTCATTGGCCATGTTGGATAGCTGTTGTGAATAGCCCCTTCGTAGTCCCTATAACAATAGGCAATCAAGGGAAAATTAGTCTTGGATGTTCAGTCTCCTTATGCTGACAATGCCAACATCTGAGCAAATGCATTTAGTACCAGCTGTAAATGTAACACATTAAAATTAAAAGCTATGCTCTGTGGAACATTGACTTTGAGCCATCTTCATAGTTAGGCATGAATGAAAAGAAATTATTCAAAAGCGTGCTCACTTAGGGGTTTCTCGTGCAAGTGTGTTGTACCAGAAGACATGTTAATAAAGACATGCTTTGCTGAAATCAATAGGCAGAACACATTTCAGTTTTTTCCTTAAATTTTACAAATACAAAAGGAGCTAGTAACGTTGCAATGCCACCCACCAAATGCTGACTGATTCAATCATTTTCTGTGCTTCTAATCATTTTAATACATAATAAATGAAGTAATAAACTTGGCTTCCTTTCCATTCCCATTCTTTTATGAGTACATTGCCTTGTTAAACTTGTATCCATCTGCAAATTCTCTTTCTTTTTAGAGTCTTTCCATTAGAGGACAACAGAATACATTGCCATGCATATATGAGGAAGTAATATGCTTTATGGTTTCCTTCATTTTCTGTCCCTAAATTTCATATAATAAAGCTTTATTCTAAACAACCATTCAGGCCTAGGATTTTCACTCTCTCCCATCCTTTGCTGCACAATTACTTCTGGTTTTTCTGCATCTTCTGCCAATTCTGTTTCTGTCATGTCTGGTTATATTTTTCTACATACAGTAAATAAAGAATAAAGTAAAGTAAAGTAAAAATGAGTTGGACTGAAAATGTAATTGTATCATATGTAAATATAAAAATATCCCACCTAAGGTTACATGCAATATTGTGTATATGATTTCAATATTAACAGATGTGCGCACTGAGATGAAATTGGAAATGGTGACTTATTACCCAGGAAAGGTTTTAGACAACTCTGGAGAGATTTCTGTATCCCGATGGAGACAAATCTAATTTTTGCCCCCTTTCAAATTTCTTTCATTTTCTAATGTTAAGATGGAGTTTTACATGTTTGTTAGACATCCACTGTGCTATAGCCTCACCATTTCCATGTGGAATTTAGTGTGATAGCAGCACAGTTCCAGTCGCTGTAAACTTTGGGGTTGCTGAAGGAGCTTAATTTTACTTTGGCAGCATTGAGGGTAGTTATGGGCGATGGGGGAAAAGAAGTAGTGATTTTTTAATTGTTTCCTTTTGAAGGATATGTTTTTAAATGGGTTTTAAATCTATTGATGCTTTTGTATTGTTTCAATTTCTTATAGGTCTTTAATGATATGTACCTTTTCTGTACTTGCTTTAATTTTTTTAGTAAGACACCATGAGTCCCAGTGCTGGGAAAAGATGTGATATAAATATCATCATCATGGCCTCCATCCTCTTCATCCCTCTTGCCATCATCATCATTATCATCGTCGTCGTCATGTACTTGGTGCAAGTAAAAATTATTAAAGCCTTTTAGATCTAATTGATTTTATACAAACCTCCCTATGTACCTAGTTTTAAACTGCTAAACTGGTTTTAAATGATGTCATTCTAACTTGCCAGGCAAGATGCATTATGCATCTTGCCTGAAAATCTGTGAGATGTAACTGGGATTAAAGTGTGTTGGCTTCATGAAGTAATGTGATGGAATATGTAGTCAGGTGTTTGGTGTGAGGGATTGTTGGTCATGTTTCTTTATGCTGAAATAACAGAAAAAAAGGAGCCATGCCTGACTCAGGACTAACCCAGTCATTTCCCTGGAAAAGAAGATAGAAGAAAGGAAGAAAAGGGGTGGTATGGAAAAGTGAGAAGAACAAGGTTGTTTATAACAAATGAAAAAATAGCCCACCAATGATTTCTGTGTGGTTTAATTAGGCATCACTAATGTTTGCAGGTTTGTTCTGACAATGAATATTTTAGGTGTAAATGTATAGTTACTGAATAAATGTTTTCTGAGTTTATCATTGAAGGTTTGCTGAAATTTGGGAGGCACCAGGCTTGACAATAACCTTTTTTTCCAGTGTTTTTTAAAATTGTATTGTAAGCTGTTTTGGGTCTCAGTTCTGGAGGAAAAGTAGGATACAAATAAATAAATAAATAAATAAAATAAGAATACTGTTTAAAATTATTTTAAATTGACCATGTTGATTTTGTTGTACACTGCTGTATGATCTTTAAAAAGTCAAATAAATAAATCATTAAATAAATAAAGTAACTTTTCATGAGAAACCCTCTGACCATCATGCATATTTCCTTTCATTTGTTATTGGCCCCAGAAGATCCATGTAATTAGCCCCCCACCCTTGTTTGAGAAGGTGATTGGAAAATGGCTCCCATATAGCTCATGTTTATATGTGAATATGTTTGCAGCTGAGAGACAGAGGTGAAGCAAGAGAAGGTCAAACTTTAAGCTTCTCATTCTTTGTTGATAGGTCAATGGCTTTAACTTTGTACTTTATATGACAGAATGGAAGAATTTTTAGTCGGCTAAACATCTCTTTCTTCAGGTGAATGATCTCACTCTTAATGATATTCTGCTTCAATATATGGAGTTTTGGTAACACATCAGGGCTCATGAGTTTTTTTTTTTTTTTTGCTTGCTTTGCATACATGAATTCTGATACTGTTTTGGGCCAGTGGTGTGGTAAGATCTCCAGCTCTTAAACAAGAGCTCATTTCTAGTCACACTTGCTCTGTCTCCTGTATTCATAAACACTTAAGCTTCTCTGACTTTCGTGCAATATGCCTTAAGGTCCTCAGGGTTAGGATGTGTAGAGTGAAGGTGCTGAAATAAAGGATAGGGCTGATTTAATTTGCTTTGAATTATGGTTTGATAACAAATGTCCCTCTATGTAACTAGAAGTAAAATTATCGTTGCTTGTTCCTGCTGCTTGCAAATCTACTTCTATTCCCTGTTGGATCATCAGGGATTTCCTCAACACATTTATAGTCATTCACTTCATACTACAGTTCAAGCCTTCTGCGCTCAGTGGTAGTTCTTTCAGTGGGTGTGTGAGTCTGTATCTATGATGGTGCATATACAAATACGTATACACACATCTACAGAAATTTGGTTACCAATGTGATTTGATGCCTTACTTTTTTATGCAGGTGATACCTGTATCTGAAAATGGCTAGTATGGTCTAGTGGTTTGGGTGTTGGACTAGGACTCTGGGAGACAAGGGTTCAAATCCTGGCTTAGCCAGGGAAACCCACTGTGTGATCTTGAGCATGTCACACTCTCTCAGCCTCAGGGGGTGGCAATGGTAAACCCCCTCTGAAGAAATGTGCCAAGAAAACCCTATGATAGGTTCGCCTTAGGGTTATCATAAGTTGGAAATGACTTGAAGGCACACAACAACAACAAGCCTGTATCTGAGCTGAACCATAACAGGCTGTCAGTGGAGATCTAACATGATTTCACAACATTTAATATAAAAAAAAATTCGTGTGCATAAAAGGGAAAAAGCTGGCCTAGAAACCTTTACCTTAACAATTATTTTTTATTTGTTTATTCTATTATTTAAGCTATAAAGCCATTTACAAAGAATAAAATTCTATATTTTGGGGCCTACCACCCAGAAATCCCTATCTCTTAAGTATGTCAAGCTAATCAGTGAAGGAAGTAGACTTAACTCTATGAAACCTCATGCAGCCAAATTCTTTCTTTCAGTTAGCCTCAAAGATGATATAAGACCTCTCTACAGTAAAATAGCAGACATTCAAGAAGGAGCCTTGAAGCAGATCTTAGCATATGGGCAGGATTATATGGAACATGTGCATCTACACATGGACACACATGCACACACACACACTGTACTGTGGAGGAGCATTTAAGCACATCAGATTCATCTAGACTTTGAAGTAGACTCCTAGAAAATCTGGTTTCCAGATTGTATGGCGAGCCAACATGGATACAGTCTGTCCCATGCTGAAATTTGCCTTTTGTATACAGGGGCAGGATAGCATATTCATCCTCCTTAGATATTTATTATAGTTAGTTAGACAGTAATGAATAGGGCTTATATCTAACCCAAATCCAGGAAGAGGAGCATATTAACTCCACCTGCTATCTCTCATGCAGCCAACCTGTAAGCATGCAGGGCAACAGTAATATGGGACTGTGCAGACAGCCCTGAAGGAGCAGCCTCCAGCTGCCCCTTTTAAAGCCAGATTGGGGCTGCAGCAACTACATGCTGTGGCCCTGATCTGGCCTTGGCAGGGAGCAAAAATGAGCTGCAAAAAGCGGGTCATTTTTGCACCCTGCAATGGGTACGATAGCTGTGGTGCCATGGCTTTATGATGCTCCTTCGGTGCTGTGTCATGCAGATGCAGCACCAGAAGAGTGCCATGATGCCGTGATGCTGTGTGCCATGTGGAGCATCACACAGTGTCATGCCGCCCTGGGGGTGGAGTCAGGGTGTGCATCATGTTTGTCCTGACTCCACCTCCAAGCTGGCCTTTAAGGCTGATCAGCACAGGGCCTAACACCCCACTATGTGTGGAGTCTCTCCATATGATCTGTAATCCTGGAAAATGTAGGTTTTGAATCACATGGAGAGCCTCCACAGATAGCAAAATGTCTCCTATTCAGATTGTCACTTAGCAGGTGAAGGACTGGACTAGCACGCTTCTCCTCCTCATGTGTCTACTTAAATAAGATATAATGGTGCTGAACAGATACCTCTCCCCTTCCTGGTGACTAGATAAGACACTGCTTATCTGAGTTAGTAGATAGGGAATAAAGAACTGTTACAGTATCAGGGGAGGAAGCCAACCTGCTTGTTGCCACAGCTACACAGTTATATACCCTCCCACAAAGTCTTGCAGAAAAGGCAGCACTTGTACCTTTTTAAGGTGACCTGAACTGCTAAAGGTAAAGGTAGTCCTTTGACATGAATGTCTAGTTGTGTCTGACTGTAGGGGACAGTGCTCATCTCTGTTACTAAGGTGAAGAGCCAGCGTTGTCTGAGGACTACTCTGGTGGTCATATGGCCAGCATGACTGCACTGAATGCTGTTATCTTCCCATCAAAGTGGTGCTTATTTATCTACTTGCATCTGCATGCTTTCAAACTGCTGGGTTGGCAGAAGCTGGGATGAGTGATGGGAGCTCACCCCATCATGTGGCACTCAGGCCTTAAACTGCCAACCTTCTGATCTTCCGATCATCAGAACTGGCGTCTCACCCACTAAGCCACCACATCCCATTAACCCGAATCTCTGCCTAAAGCAAAAAAGAAAGGTTTGGGCATTGGAGTGCCCTGTAATAAGTCTTTCAGGCTGCAGTCCTATACACACATGCATACACATATGGATGCATGCGCGTGCGCGCACACACACAATCTGGGTATATGCCCTGTTGAATTCAATGAGATTGACCTTTGAGTAGATATAGATAGGATCATGCTCTTTTCATTTATTTCCTTTCCTTTTCTGAGCAGAGTAGAGAAGAGCAGAGCAAGAAACAGCTTCACCATCCAGCAATGTCAGGATATGTACTTTCATATTGTCCCAGGGGAAAAGTCATATGTATTTTCTTTTTTGTCTCTGGAGGGAAAAGGCGCAAAAATGAAGGTGAGCAAAACAGTCTCTCTGCTTTGCATATTATAAAAGATACCAAGTGCAGGAAAGACAAAGGGATATGAGAACCATAAAGAGCTCTCATTTTACCCCCTCAGGGTGCCAGCTTGCCAGTGGTAACCTCGTGATGTGCTGATGTCATTCCCACAAAGCAGCAACTTCTGAAGAGTCAGGATTCCTCAGATTTTTTTTAACCATCTGAGGGAAAAGGTAGAGGGGAAAAAGTGTTTGAAATGGAAAAAAATGTTAAGGTGTCTGTGTTTTACCAAAAGCTTTTGTAGAAGGTTATTAACTTCAAAAGAAACTAAATTTATCGTGATGTCTTTCCCCCCGCCCCGTGATTCTGAAGAGAGCACTTGCTGGGATTGTCTCAGCCATCAAGGGCCTCCAGAAGGGTGTCCGAATTCTGGGCTCCCATTGCTGTGTGCCTACTGATTTCTAAGCCTCGGTAGGAAGAAGGTGAAATATACCCTTTGGTTGCCGATGGGATTCAAAAGCTGAGTTGTAATTACTATGCAGGTCCTTCTCTCTACATAGGAAACAGAGGGGTAATTTCACTTTTAATAAGCATGTTAAGCATACCCCCCCCCCCCCAACAGCAGCAAGACTTTGGTAAATGCTCCCCCTCTTTCCATCTTTCCATTTGGAACACTGTCCCCGAAAAAGAAAATTTACAATCTACAAATGGGAGAAATGCTTTTTAGCTTTTGATACAGAACCTTAAGCACCATGTTTTGCTTTATATGGGCTGCCAGTAGCCCAGTGTATTGAAGAATGTGCAGTCCTCCACATGTTGTTGGACTGTGGCACCCATCCATGCCAGCCAAAGGTAGGGGATAGTGGGAGTTGAAGTCACCTAATGTGGAAAACCATAAATCACTCATGCCTGTATTAGAATCTGAGACACCAGGAGTGTGTGCTGATGGCCTTTTTCTGCATTGCACTCCTCTGATGTTAACAGAATGGGAACTAAAGCACTTCTAGTGCTAGGTGGCTAGAATATTGGGAACTAATACAGAGTGATATCACTGGTTGGATTCTAGCTGCTGGTAGAAAAGAATTTATTGTGTGTATTTATTTGTTAATTTATTTTAAGTATCCCTGAGTGGTCTGTTAATGTGTGTGTGTGTGATTTACATGCATATGGGTACCCATGTGTGCATATACTGTATATTGTTTAAACAGTGATAACGGCACTGCAAAATGAAGTAAAGTAATGTATTAATTCAGATATGCTACAAGCCTATCCACTCACATGGGAGTAAGATCCACTGACCTCAGTGGGGCTTACTTTTGGGTAGCCATGTACTGAACTGCACAGAAAGTAATTAGTGAAATCAGTTATCTGAATATACAGTGTCTATAGTAACTCTACTTGCATAATTTCATGCTGACACAACCTTAATAGGAAAGGCATTTGGACAGTATCATTCAAATCATTTTGGTGTTCAGAGCACATCTACACACAAGCCTGACTCTTTTTTTTCCAGGTGGAAAAATAAGTCAAGTTAATTAGCATACAGTAGATACTTATTGTTAAGCGAGAGTGCTTGTCCCCTCCTGCTGGGATTTGAGTTAAACAGGATGATTGATAAATTGTTATATTCACACAGTGTCATTCATTGATATAATCATGCCTTTTGTAAATATTTAGTCAAGAGAGCCATCCAGCTGTTCCCAGCTAGATTTCATCTTCTGTCAGCCAGTGCTGATTTATTTCTTATGCTTCTTAAGCCTTGAATAAGATCACATTTTTATGAACCTCTAAATAGCTATAATAATAAATAGCAAGAAAGATAGCTATAGTAGCAGCACAGAAGTAATTGTTTGGGTGTATATCCAAAATAAGAGGGTCCAAAAAGGAAGAATGTGTAAATTAATCAGTTAACATCTGTATAGTGTAACTGCTCAATAGGTCTGAGCACATTGAAAATTCTTACAGATGCTTCTTTCACACTACCCAGTTACAGAACTTTAGTACCACTTCAATGGTCATGGTGGCATCCTACAAACCCTCGGGTTTGTAGTGTGGCAATTCTCTAGCTGAGAATTTTAAATACCCCAGAAAACCATAAATCTCAGGATTATAAAGGTTGGTGCCATTGCAGTTAAAGTGGCATGAAAGTGCTATAATCACGTAGTGTGAAAGGGACCTTAGCCATATTTGTCACCTAAAAGGTTGTCAGTCCACTTAGCTGAGCTTCATGGCTGTCTGATTTTGTTTTGCTGCTCAAACTGTCCTACAAACAAATCAACTGACTCATCCATCATATCTCATAAGACATGTGCTGCATGGATTGCATCGGCAGAGTCTCGTCCAGTAGAGCTGTTCAGGGTGGTTAGGGAATTAACACAACCCCCGACCACCCTGAACCCTTTATTAAAGCCAACTATAGCCTGTTGTGATGCCTTTAATGACTTTTTTGCCGATAAAATCTCTCAGATAAGGGCTGATCTTGATGCCAGTTTTTTGACAGAACCTATAGCAGAGGTGTCCAGTGACTCTGGAAACAAGGTTATTCTGGATCACTTTGAGTTTGTTAGTACCGGGGACGTGGACAAGCTCCTTGGTCAGGTGAAAAGGACAACTTGTCCTCTCGACCCTTATCCTTCTTGGTTGACCGTTCAGGGGGGAGATGCTATAAAAATTGTGTTACATCTTATAGTAAATGCATCTCTTTGGGAAGGTGTATTTCCACTGCCCCTAAAACAGGCAGTGGTAAAACCTCTTTTGAAGAAACCTTCCCTTGATCCTCTGTTAATGAGTAACTATAGATCGGTCTCCTTATTACCATTCTTGGGCAAGGTGATTGAGAGGGCAGTCACCTTTCAGCTCCAAGCAGTCTTGGATGAAGCCGATTATCTAGATCCATTTCAAACTGGCTTCAGAGCAGGACACGGAGTCGAGACTGCCATAGTCGCCTTAGTCGATGATCTTGTCTAGGCATTGACAGGGGAAATGTATCCCTGTTAGTGCTTTTGGACATTTCAGCGGCCTTCGATACCATCAACCATGGTATCCTTCTGGAACGCCTGGGAGAGTTGGGTATCGGGGGCACTGCGCTCCAGTGATTCTGGTCCTACCTCTTGGGAAGGTTCCAGTCGGTGAGGCTGGGGGATAGTTGCTCTCGTAAAAGGGAACTGACATCTGGCGTTCCTCAGGGCGCCATCCTATCCCCCACGCTATTTAACATTTACATGAAGCCGCTGGGAGAGATCATCCAGAAGCATGGAGCACGGTGTTATCAGTACGCTGATGACACCCAGATCTATCTCTCCATGCCCCCGACTGATACAATGACTAAGGATGGCACCTCCCCTCTGGATGCCTGCCTGGAATCAGTAATGGGCTGGATGAGGAAAAACAAACTCAAGCTGAAATCAGAGAAAACAGAGGTACTCGTGATAGGTACCCCTAGTCCAGATAGGGAAATTTGCCACCCTATCCTTGATGGGGTTATGCTTCCCCTAAAGGATAAAGTTCGCAGTTTGGGAGTACTCCTGGACTCATCTCTACAGTTGTCATCTCAAGTAGATGCGATGGCCAGGAGTGCTTGGTACCAGCTTTGGCTGATACGCCAACTGCGTCCCTGTCTGGATCAAAAGGACCTTGAAACTGTAGTACATGCACTGGTAACCTCTCGCTTGGATTTTTGTAATGCGCTCTACATGGGGCTACCTTTGTACCAGGTTCGGAAGCTTCAGTTAGTTCAGAACACTGCAGCCAGATTGGTCATGGGTACTTTAAGATCGGACCATATAACACCTACATTAAAATCTCTCCATTGGCTGACTATTAGCTTCCAGACGCAATACAAAGTGTTGGTTATTACCTCCCTACATAATCTGCCCTGCACCCTCAGAACAACGGGGACATATTTACTTGAATACCCCAGGGTAAAATTAGTAGCAACTCATCAGAGAGCCTATACGACGACAGCCCCCACCCATTGGAATGCCCTTCCCGAAAAGATTCGACTTTGTTCCACATTGGAAGCCTTCAAGAAGGCACTGAAAACTTATCTTTTTCAGAAAGCATACCCTCCCGATCCTCTTTAAAGATAGAATACCCTAATTAAGATCAGGATATCCAACCACAACTGATAGTTTTTAATAGTTTTATATCTGGCTCCAGATTTTAGATTTTATATTGAATTGCGTAAAATTGGTGATGTAATTTGCCAATGTATTGTATTGTTTGATGTATTGTATTGCTTTGTATTGTGACATATGTCACATAACTGGCACAGTGTGAACCACTTTGATCAGAAGGAAAAGCGGTATACAAATAAAAGTATTATTATTATTATTATTATTATTATTATTATTATTATTATTATTATTATCATTATTATTATTATGAACTCACACTTCATCAGTCAACTCACATTAACAAGGCTTGAGCACCACATAGTGGTTGAACTCTTGGCAAATACAGTGAGCTCTTGGTGTCTGCTGAGTTTTGGTTCCAGGACCCCTGTGGATACCAAAATCCATGGATACTCAAACCCCATTAAATTCTCTCTCTCTCTCTCTCTCTGTGGCATTACTTCACGAACGAAGATTCAGGAAGGGCTCATCCCGCACTTTCTACAAGTGCATTGATGACTAAAAAGGCTAATCCGAAATAAACAAGTCAAGTTGCAGAAAGCACAGCAGAAAGACTCCTTGGGTGATGTTTCTGGGTTGTGGTTCTTTCTGCGTTGTCGTTTCTCTTCTAGACTTGTTTGGCGTGAGCTTTCAAAAAAGGCTGCAGCATCATGGATAGTGCGTGACCATGCCTCCTGATGCGAGGCCAGGGCGGACCATTGTTAGTGATCAATTTGGCCAAGCCTGAGATGTTGTTTCAGAGAATCCTTGTATCTCTTCTTTGGAGCGCCCCTCTTAGGCTGACCCATGGCGAGTTCACTGTAGAATACTATTTTTGGGAGGCGATGGTCCTTCATCTTAGTAATGTGTCCTGCCCAGTGCAGCTGCGTCCTCAATAGCATGGCCTCAATGCTAGTGATCCCTGCTTGCTCAAGGACAGCAACATTTGTCACATAGTCAGTCCAGTGTATATTTAGAATTGTGCGTAAACAGTGCTGATGAAAGCGTTCAAGGAGTCGTATGTGTTGGCAATAAGTGACCCATGTTTCAGACCCATAAAGGGGAATAGACAGAACAATGGCTCTATACACATTGATTTTTGTGCTTCGCCTCAGGTGTTTCTTACTCCAGACTCTTTTGTGAAGCCTTCTGAATGCACTATATGCCTTTGCTAGTCTGTGATCGATCTCTTTATCAATCCTGGCATCTGAGGAGATGATGCTTCCCAGGTAGGTGAACTGCTGGATGGACTTAAGCACAGATTTGCCTACAGTGATGTGGGGATGGTAGTGTTCGTCCTGTGGTGCCTGCTGGTAGAGAAGTTCCATTTTCTTCAGACTGACTTCCAGCCCAAAGAGCTCTGCAGCTGTAGCAAAACAAGATGTTAGGTGCTGCAGAGATGCTTCCGTATGGGTAACGAGGGCAGCATTGTCAGCAAAAAGCAGCTCACGGACTAGATAGTTTAGAGTCTTAGTGCAAGTTAAACAGGCTATCATAAGTACAGTAGCGTATATAAATGCTGTTGTCTTCTTCGAGATCTGCCATAGTCCTTTGGAGCATCATGCTGAAGAAGATCGTAAATAGAGTTGGAGCGAGAACACAACCTTGTTTCACACCATTAGTTATTAGAAAGGGCTCCGAGAGAGCGTCGCCATATCTGACTTGACCTTTTTGAGGCATTTGGGGGGGGGGGCATCCTAGTCGTCCCAGGATCTGCTACAGACCTTTTCTACTCACAGTGTCGAAGGCTTTGGTGAGGTCGACAAATGTTACATAGAGTCCTTTGTTCTGCTCTCTACATTTCTCTTGCAGTTGTCTAACGGCAAATACCATGTCTGTAGTGCTCCTATTAGCTCTAAAGCCGCATTGGCTTTCAGGAAGAAGTTCTTCTGCAATAGCAGGGACTAATCTGTTGAGGAGTATCCTTGCAAGGATTTTTCCAGCGATGGAGAGCAGTGTTATATCTCAATAGTTTGAGCAATCCGATTTTGCTCCTTTTTTCTTATACAGGTTGATGATGACTGCATCTCGGAGATCTGATGGCAGTTCGCCTTTTCCCCAGCAACTCACAAGGAGCTCGTGGATTTTAGCATGGAGTACATGACCTCCATGCTTCCAAGCTTCAGGTGGAATTCCATCAATCCCGGCTGCCTTACCTTTTTTCAGCTGCTGTATGGCCTTAAGGGTTTCTTCCAAAGTGGGAGCAATGTCCAATTCATTTTTCATCGGTTGTTGTGTCATATGTTGAATAGCAGAGTCTTGGATTACTTGGTTGGTACTAAAGAGGCTTTGGAAATGTTCAGCCCATTGGTTCAGAATGGAAGCTTTATCTGTGATTAGTGTTTGACCATCTGTACTGTATTGGGGGCTTTGGACCTGATATGTAAGTCCAAACACAGCTTTAAGAGCTTCGTAAAATCCTCTGGAATCACCCAGATCTGCACAGCGTTGTGTCTTTTCTGCTAAGTTGATCCACCACTTGTTCTGAATGTCTCGGAGTTTTTGTTGGAGTTGACTACATGCGAGGTGAAAAGCTGCTTTTTTTACATGGCAAGATGGCTGGGCGAGTTGTGCCTGGTGGGTAGTTCTCTTTGGTTCCAGGACCCCGGAGGATACCAAAATCCATGGATACTCAAACCCCATTAAATACCATTATATAAAATGGCAAAATCAAAGCTTGCTTCTTAGAGTTTACACATTTTCAAGCTGTGGATGCTTAAATTCATGCATTAAAAGTCTGTGGATAAGGAGGGCTGACTGTATTTCAGTCAGGAAGACACATTTGCCACCTGTGTAGCAAATCTAAGGCAGGGGGGAAGCCCAGACATGCTGCCGTTTTTATGTGAATTGGCTCTGTGGAAGGACAGAGACTGGTAAATAAATAAATAAAAATCAGTGGACTATAATTCCCAGAATCTTCTAGCAAGTTGGATCAAGACTATGGCTAGAATCCTGTTGGAGCATTACATTGACATAATGATGGACTTTATCACATGGGAGAAGTTGGGAGTTTGAAAGGGCATTTTCCTGGGACTTTCGCATGATCGCTGCAAAGATTTCCCCACAATGTCATGATTACAGAGGGCTCTTTCGCTGCGCTTATCCTCCTGACCTCCTATGAAGACCACTAACATGGAACAAGACCAGCTGACCCTGTGATTGATTGATGTTAATGTTTTTATGTTCTTGTTTTTATTCTTTTAACTGTGGTTTTTAATGGTACAGTAACTAATGTTGCAATATTATAATTGCAATTTTAACTTTGCTGTGATCCTGCTTCGATCCATCAAATAATAATTATTATTATTCCGGGAAGAAACAGGAAAGCTCCAGCAACAAATCATTCACAGGGAAATCCCATGAATGATTTGTTGCTGGCACATTCCTGGTTCTTCCCGGGATAAGTTCTCTCTAAGTGCAATGTGTGGGAAAATTTTTGCCACAATCACACAGATGTCCCAGGAAAATGCCTTTTTAAACCCCCGATTTCCCCCGTATGGTAAAGTCCTATGCCAGGCAATAGCAAAAGAAGGAAAAAAGCAGTGGGTGAAGCAGCCATGGAAGAATTAAATCAATGGAGAAACAGTGTCTGGAGCCAACAACTGCTGGCATACTACAGTAGCAGGTGTCTGTCTGTAGCACCCTGAATCTCCCAGTCAGCAGGACCATTGGTCTGGGAGTTGCTGCCCCTCCCAAAAGTAACTGTTCAAAAATCTGAACATATTTTGACAAAATGGTTTGAATATGGTTGAGCAACATTCGGAAAATATTCAGGGAAAACTGCTGTAAAAAGCTGATTCCCCACCCCACAAATGCAGGGAATGGCTAATACTAACCCCAAGAGACTTTGGTTGCCAGTTTTGGGGAGATATTTGAGTCCATATGCACTTTTTTGCCATCCTCCAAAGAATCCAATCGTTTCCAAAAGCCTCAACTTTTTTCTACTTTAGAGCCAATGCTTAAGTGAAGACAGTGCATTTTAAAATGCTCCTTGTTGTTCTTACGGTAGACATATATTCTTCCATGATGTGGATAGGTTATGAAATAAAGACTTGCTTTGCATTATGCTTTATGGGTAGCTGCCCTAAGAGAGAGTTGATGACTGTTTGCAAATTCTGACTCATTCACAGTAAGTGATCACCACAGTGATGTAAGCGTACAGCTCTTGTTAGATAAAGAAGTAAATCTATCATTTTTATCCAACTTAACTTCCAGTTTTCTCTTGTACTCTGGCCAATTTGTATCTTTTTTGAACTTCTAGTAAGCAGCAGCATGTAAATATTACTTTTTATTTTGCCAGGATGATCAATAGTTTGCAGGAAGACCTGGACACCATGAAGTAGTATCAGAAATTGTTGAATAATTTTTTCCTGGACTGACTCATCCTGGCAATGTCTTCACATTAATTAGTCTTGAGAAAACTTACTGAGAGATATTTTAATGTGAGTTACTGACCCTATCTCTTTGTTAAGCGTCCTCAGATTCATACCTTTCAGAGAGAAGCATAGTCGATTCCACACCCTTTTTGTTACTGTACAACTGAAATGAAAGGCACACTGTATTATAGTACCAGTGAGGTGAATTTCATTGTTAGGACTGAATATTTTTCAGAAATGGTTTGAAGTAGATTCTAAAAACCTTTCTGTAAGCTTGTGTTTTGAACATGTTTACAATTCCAAATCTATTTCTCTAGTCACCTCATCTCAAAAAAGGTATCATAATGCTTAGAACCCAGAGTTGCCATATTGTAGTGCTCCACCTCTTCCAACCAATTTTGCATTATATGCTAATTTATTTGCATAACATGAAAATTATACATATCAATTATATAGTGGGCACTCGGTATCTGCTGGTGGTTGGTTCCAGGACCCTCTGATAGATATTAAAATCTGTGCATACTCAAGTCTCATTGTATAAAATGGCATTGTAAAATGGTGTCATTATATACAGTATAAAATGGCAACATTAAGATTTGCTTTTTAGATTTTTTTTTTTGGTGAATATTTTCAAACTGTGGTTGGCTGAATCCATGGATGTCGACACTGTGGATACAGAGGGAGAACTGTAGTACTGTTAATCATCTCTTAGTTTCTACCACTTTGTTGGTATTGAAATTGTTCATAGAGTAAACCTTGAGTTGAGATAGCCCAAATAGTGTACCAGGTGTAATGCTGGACCTGGAGTAGACAAACCCCAGTTCAAATACTTCTGATCAGAAAGCTTACTTTGGGACCTTTGGCAGACTCTGCTTTTCAGTCAAACCTATCTTCAAGGTTACTGTGTGTTGATGCCGTGTGTGAGTAGGTTGCTTTTAGATAGGACACTTCATGCTATTCCTGAACTGGTGCTCTTAAAAATCTCCATTTGTTGACCTGCTGAAAGTTAATGTGAAAGTTTGATATACTGTGCTATATACTATACGACTACATCTGAAAGGTGTTCCTTTGTGTAAGGGGGAAATATATATTTCAAAGCAGTTGTCAGCACAGTGTGACAGACATCATTTTCACATATTTTTCTTCCATTTCTTGTTCCATTTCTTGTCCTTTTATACCCAATGCCCCAATGCTATCTTCCTTACAATAACAAATTAGTGTGTGTGTGTGTGTGTGTGTGTGTATGCGTGTGTGTGTACACACATACACACACACACACACACACACACACACACACACACACACACATATACAGGGACATGGTGGCTCATTGGTTAAGACACTGACTCTGATAATTACAAGATCAGCAGGTCGACAGTTAGAGGCCCAAGTAGTGCATGACAGAGTGAGCTCCCATCACTTGTCTCAGCTTCTGCCAACCTAGCAGTTCAAAAGCATATAAAAGTGCAAGCAGATAAATAGGTACCACTTCAGTGGGAGGGTAACAGGATTCAGTGCAGCCATGATGGCCACATGATTACCCCCTATAGTCAGACATGACTTGACAACCTTGTTGAAGGGAAAACCTTTACCGTTACCTTTTTATATGTATACACACATGTACTGTATATATGTGTGTGCATATAATATGTGTGTATATACACACAAACCACACATTTTTACATATCTACATGAATATATATGTTATTCTGCACATATATTTAGGTGTAAGACCATTTAGCATAGTAGGACATATGTCTGAGCATGCTGTTTTAACTTCTGTACTAGGGGTGGGAACTATGTGGCCCTCTGAATATTGCTGGACTGCAACTCGTGGCTTTTGTCATCATTGGCTAGGTTGGAAAGGGCTGCTACTCCTTGCAATTCCCTGAGCTATCCCATGAGCATCACACTGGCTTGATAACTATAGGCGTGGCTGAGGAGAATTTGGGAATGAAAATTAAGGTTGTATGGGGCAATGGAAGTTATGGTGATAATAGGGTGAAATTTTGTTACAAAAGACTGGGGGATTGATGTCTGAAAGTGATTCCACCTTCAGTTCGCTCTGTTACCCAAAATAGGATGGGGAGCATATCAACCACACCACAGAACCTTACTTTGCTCCTTTGCAATGCCAGGTCGTTGAAAAACAAGTCACATATCATCTATGACCTCCTTGTGGATGAAAAAGCTGACCTGGCTTGCCTCATAGAGACCTAGCTGTGAGAGGATAGTGCCATCACTTGGAATCAAGCCCTCCCAGCCAGGTACTCTGTCATTGAGCAAGTAAGGGAAAGTGGGTGAGGAGACAGAGTGGCTCTGGTTTATAGAGAAAATGTCACCTTGACCAGGATACCTGTCTGGAAGATAGATCACTTGGAGTGTATGTACCTAAGCCTGAAGACCAGGGATAGTATAGGGATTCTGTTGGTATACCATCCACCCTGTTGCTTAACAGACTCCCTATCCAAGCTGACACAACTGGTCTTGGAGTTGCTGTTGGAGTCGCCTAGGCTTTTAGTCCTGGGCGACTTCAACATCCCACTCGAGACCAGTTTAACAGGTGCGGCTTGGGAATCTATGACAGCCATGGGCCTCTCCCAATTGGTCATTGGGCCAACACATTCTGCGGGTCATACTCTCGATGTGGTCTTCTGTACAGAACAGGAATATCCGTGGGCAGAGGTAGATGATGATGATGATGATGATGATGATGATGATGATGATGATGATGATGATGATGAATGTTATTTATACCCCGCCCTTCTGCCCTAATGGCTCTCAGAGCGGCTTACAATTATTATTTTTAATAAGATGGTTCTCTGCCCTACCTTTGCACTGTCATGGACGGATCATTTCCTGGTCAGGGCTGAACTAAGATCCATTTCAATCTGATTTCAGGCCGGGCTATGGGACAGAGACAGGTTTCATCACCTTAGTGGATGACCCACACAGGGTACTGGACAGGGGGAGTGTGGATATGGAAAGTATTGGTTCTGTTGGACCTCTCAGCTGCTTTTGATACCATTGAACATGGTATCTTTCTGGGTTGACTTGCTGGGATGAGTAAGACACTGCATTGTTTTCTTGTGGCCAGTTCCTTCCTTCTGGGTTGTGTGAACCCAGTAGGTGGTGCTGGGAGACTCTTGCTCGGCTCCCTGGCCATTGGCCTGTGGGGTCCCTCAGGGTTCTGTTTTGTCCTCTGTGCTATTTAACATATACATTAAACCACTGGAAAAGGTCATCTGGAGTGTTGGAGTGTATTGCCATTAATATGCAGATGATACCCAAACCTACTACTTCTTTTCACCCCAATCTAAGGAGGCTGCTCTAAATCAATGTCTGTCATCAGTAATGGACTGGATGAGGACAAACAAACTGAAACTTTATGCAGATAAGACAGAAATCAGATGTCAGATCAGAGAACAAGGATTCAGTCTGTGTTAGATGGGATTACATCCCCCCTGAAAATACAGGTTTGCAGTTTGAGTGTATTCCTAAACTCAACTTCGAACCTGAAGGCCCAGGTTTCTGCAGAGACCATATATACTTTTGGACATTTAAAGCTTTTACACCTACTGCACCCAATCCTTGAGATATCAGATCTGACTGTGGTGATACATGCTTTAGTTACATCCTTTTTGGACTACTGTAACACGCTCTACTTGTGCTGCCTTTCAAAAGTTTTGAGAAACTTCAGCTGGTCCAAAGAGCTGCAGCCAAAGTGCTAACTGGGACAGGTTACAGAGACCATACAATGCCCCTGTTGAAACAGCTCAACTGGCTGCCAGTTTGTTTCTTGGCATAGTTCAAAGCACTGGTTATGACCTGTAAAGCCCTATAAGGTGCATTTCCAGGCTATTTGCCAGACTGTAGATCCTCAGGAGTGGCCCTTCTCTCAGTCCCATCACCATCACAAACATGGTTGGTGGGGATGCAAGAGAGGGCCTTCTCAGTGGCTGCCCCTAGACTCTGGATCTGCTTTCCCAGGGAGGCCAGAATGGCCCCCTCCTTGTTGTCCTTCTGTCAGAAGACTAAAACCTTTTTATTCAGACAGGCTTTTAAAACAGAAACTTTTTAAAGAACTGGCTAGAGGGTGCTGTATTGTTTTAACTGAACTGTTTCAAAGAGCTTTTTATCTTTTAAATTGCATTTTATTCTTTTAACTTGAGGGTGACTTGTTCTCATACTGTGAATAGTTTAATTCTATTTTAATGTTCACTTTTGTAATGTTTTTAATTGTAGTGTTCTTTATTTGGAAAAGTCCCAGTTTTGGGGAAAAAACAGGATAATAATAATAATAATTTGTTGTTGTTTAATTGTTGTCAAGTCGTTTTCAACCTATGGTGACCCTTAATAAGACTGTTTATTGATTTTAATTTTTAAAAAAAAATATATAATTGATTTTAGCTGTTTATGTTGTACGCTATTTTGGAACTCATGCTGGGGAAAAAGTGGGATGTTAAACATCACCACCACTGCACAGGATAAAACTGGAGTGGCCAGTAGATTCCTCTTTAGACGAGAGACTTTGAATGGTGAGAATATTGGCAAGTAGAGCTCATTCAATAGATATCAGTTTTTCCTACCAAAAAAGGTCCCCAAATGGTGTTTTCAGCTGATGGTGGAAATTAAAATTCATATAACTATCCCCTTAGTCTTCATTATAGGTCCCTAAAAACTATTGGCAAGAAGGCAGTGGTGGTTATAACCCTGTTCTGGCAACATTTCAGGCTAGTTCTCTGAGTTCTGCAGATTAAAAATTCCCTTGCTTCTGATTTTGGATAAGAGGTTCATTTCTTAACTCAGTGGTGTAGCTTTGGCTGATAAGCCTTAGCAGCTGCTACATTCCACTCTAGAAACAGCTGCATCTTGGCAGTGAGCAATCCTCAGGCTCACATCATCTCTAGCTCTCTGGAAACATTGTGGGTCTTTTTGAAAACACACACACACACACACACACACACACACAGAGGGAGAGAGAGAGAGAGAAATAAACTAGCTTTCACTTGCTATTTTTAATATGTATAGTCTCATTACAGTTTATAATAATAAACAATACACTACAAGAAAACTGCTCTGGCAATGAATTTTGTAATATTTCAAATTGGGATTAGATGTCAATATAAAATTGTGGTTAGTAAGACTTGCTAATTATACCCAGTTCCATCCTGACTAGCTGCTATTGTGTGGCTGGCTTCATCCCTGCACAGCCAATGTGTGACCTGTAGGCCTATGCTATTTTAACATTTTTAGCTTTCCCAAGAATATCCTCCTGGTAAGACTAAAGGTTTGATAGCTGGAAGATGCCGCATGTTGGTTTCAAGAAGACAGTAATAGATGAAAGCTGTAACTCCTCCCTTGTGTTTGCCTGAAGACTGCATCATCATTTTGAATGTGGGAGGAGATAAGGAATTCATTTTGTTTTGTAGAAGAACACCCCACTGTTTTGAATTTTGCAGTCTGGCTAAATGTCTTTTTATCAGTTCCAAACAATTTTAACTGAAGAGTTTAGTGTTTTGTGCCTGTTGTATATTATGGATTTATCAGTACTTTACTTTCACTAGCAGGAATATCCAGGGAACACTTGGGTTGATGTGTTGATGAAATTTGCCAGTTCCTCATCTCCCTACATTTGCTCTAGTTATGATCCCACAACAAAGATTCACCTAGTATTATTGCTACTACCATTTCAATGCCAGGCAGTCTTTTTTTTAAAAATATATCTGTCCATAGTCTGATTAGCAAATCTTTCTTTGAATTTTTAAATAGACCAGGATAGACCTAAATTAGGGTGGGGATCTTGCAGCCCTCCAGCTATTGCTGGATGCAACTTCCATCAGCCCTAGCAAGCATAGCCAATGGAAAGGAATGCATGGGGTTCTACAATAGACCCTTGAATCAATTAGAACTTGGTAAAGCAACGCGTATGTCTGTTCCATTCATTCAGTGGGCCTGGTTTTGTTGGAACCAAAAATTGGATTTAGATCTTTATTTTTATTTATCCAAGCCTAGTAATTAAGAAGTTAATATTCTCTCTTAATATATGGCCTGATGCTTTTAAATCTCTGTTGCACTGTATTGTCCCTTTATCCTTATACACTGCCACACTGCTCTAAAATCTAATATGACAAAAGGCAGTAAAGACATCTTAGACTGCATTTACTCTGCAGAATTTATGTAGTTTGACACCTCTTTAATTGCCATGGCTGAAGGCTATAGAATTCTGGGATTTGTAGTTTGGTGAGCTACTTAGCCTTCTGTGTCAGAGAGCTCTGGTGCCACAACAAATGACAAATCCCAGGGTTCCATA